>NW_026869280.1:0-65000 GCF_020745735.1 Hemiscyllium ocellatum | reverse complement strand
GTGGATGTCTGTGTGTGCGTTAGTCCTTGCGTGTGTGCTGATGCTTTCGTAAGTGTGGTGGTCTGTTTGATTTTGTGTATGTGCCTGTATGTATGTTGGTCTGTTTGTGTGTGTGTAGGTTCTCTGTGTGCGTTGTGTGCATGAGTGGGTGGGCATGTTCATATGTGCCATTGTTCGCATGCCTGTGAATGTGTGGAATGTGTCTGTGCATTGGGATAGCGTTAGTGGCTGAGTGCGCATGTGTCCGTGTGGCTGGTTTGTCAGCGTGTGTACATCAAAGAGTGTGGCTGTGTAAAATCACATCAGGTCAGTCAGCATCTGAGATGCAGGAAAATCATGGTTTTCCAAAATGAGCACTGCGTCAGGAATGTGGCCTCCTGGGTTGGGGGAGAAATGGGAGGGTGTTTGTGATTGTTTAAAGGCAGCTGGGAATGTGATGGGACAAATGAAGATGAGGAGAATGTGATAGGTAGTGGAGGTTGACCAGATAGTTAGGATAGATAATGGAAAGGCAGTGTGGTGCCCAATTGGAGGTTTGAATCTATTGCTGTTAAGGGGAACCACCACATGTCTTTACTGCACTTGCTGCCAGTTCCTTTCTCCTATTCCTTATGGTAGACACTCTACCTTCTTCACGTGGTTGTGGAGGAACTACCTTCCTGTTACTCCTCTAAGTAACCGCCTCCCTGTCCTCAGTTATCCAAAGAAAATCAAAATTGAAACTCCAGTTCCCTCAACGAGCTGGAGTTGTTTGGGCATCACAACAATGAAGTCAGCAGGTACAATAGAGGTGACCCTTGCCTCTCACATACGGCAGGAGGAACATTCAACTGCAATAGCCTCCAGATCATACGATTCCAAAGACCAAAACAAACCGCTGAAATAAATGAAACACGAGAAAAGCACTTGCCACCTTCCCAACATACGCACAGATTATTTTATTTTGATTAGAGGAGGAGGATAGATGGGACACAGTGCCCAAATTTTCTTTTGGCAAAAGCAACATTACAAATATGTAACCTCGCGAACTCTCTGACAGATGTCAGGATATCAAGAAACTGGTGATCCAAAGTGAATTAACTTAGACTGTATACAGACTTATCCCGACAAGCTCCAGTGCTTCCAGCATCTCCGACACACTCCAGAAAGTATAATACAAGAAATATGGTAACACGAAGTAAGTTCTTGCACTATATCTACAAAAGGAACAGTGTAAGTTTCCATTGCAATTATATCCCAGCAACTCTGAGTGAACTATTTTAGAAGGAGATGAGACGAATTTTAATGCACATTCTGTAACTTAACATCATCTTAAATTTTAGAGAAATGACTGAAAAGTCTAAATCAGATCAGAAGAGTGTTGCATTGTATCACTTAAAACAGAAGAGGGACGACACGAGGAAGAGAGGGTTGGATGGAGGTTTTGACCCCCATTTCAATGATTCACCCCCAACACAAAAGATTTCTTGTTGTACACAGATGCAGAGGCAGAGATACAAATAATAATATACACACGAACGCAGGAACAATGAATGAAGATATGCACAGAGGAGTACTGAGAGGCTCATATAGACAAGAAACAGATCAAAACGGCACAAATAGGTAGACATATACTTGGGCATAGAAACACATATGGTGTTATTGAGTTTATACAGATTTTTGAAAACAGATCTATCGGCCCATACACTCCATTCTCACGATGATCCCAAACTAAACCATTCCCACCTGCCTGCACTTGGCCCATATTATTTTTCCGAACTTCATCTAAATTCTTGCACTTAATCAAATGTCTACGAAACGTTGTAACTTCACCCACATCCAACACTTCCTCAGGATGTTTATTCCATTCTCGAGCCACATGCTGTTTAACAAAATGCACTTCATGGGTCCTGATATGTTTACCCGACAACTCTGCTGGAAGCTCGGGAAGGGATTATTGGGCACCTTGCCAACATATCTTTATCATAAGTAGCCACACTTGAGGTACAGGAAGACATGAGGGTGGCTAACGTGACGCCATTATTAAACAACCTGGGAAGGAATAACCAGGGAAGTATTGACTATTGAGATTAACATTTGTGGTGGGCTAGCTGCTGCAGGAAAACCTGAGGATAAGATTTGCATGTATTTGTAAGTACAAGGTCTGATTAGGGGTAGTCAAACTGGTTGTGTGCGAAGGAAATTACATTTCATTAACATGATTATTTTGGAAGAAGTAGCGAAGAGGATTGATGAGTGCAGAGCAGGGGTCGTGACTTCAGGAAAACGTTCGATAATTTTACTCATGGCAGACTTCTTAGTAAGGTTAAATCTCATGGAAAATAGGAAGAAAATGTCAGTCAGATTTAGATTGAAATGAGAAGACAGATGGTGAGTCGACGAAGGTTGCTTTTCAGCCTGTCGGCCGAACACCAGTGCCGTGTCGCAAGCACCAGTGCTGGGTCCACTGCTGTTCATCATTTCTCTAAATGATTTGAACGTGAACATAGGACGTATGGTTTATACGTTTACAGATGACACGAAAATTGGATGTGTACGGGACAGAGAAGAAGGTTTTCTCAGAATATAACGGGATCTGGATGAGATGGGCAAATGAGCTGAGGTGTGGCAGATGGAGTTTAATTCAGATAAAGGTGAGGTGCTACATTTTGGAAAGTAAAATCACAGCGGGGCTTATACACTAAATGGTGATGTTCCCAAACAGAAAAGCAGTTCCGAGGGTAAAATGACGTCCCGCAGCTCCGAGCCACATTTGCTACACCTTCACTGCAACACTCAGCGGTCTTACAGAGGCAGAGGAAGTCCCAATTCAGCCAGTCAGTACCACTGCGATGAGATAGGCTGAGCGCATTCTGCTCCCCTAAAGAGTTACACAGGAATAGAATGAAGTATTCATCGCTTCATAGAGATATACGTCACAGAACAGATCTTTTACTCCTACTTACCAGATGTCCTAATTTAATTTAGTTTCAATGTCAGCATTTGGCCCATTTCGCTCGAAACTATTCCTTTCTATATACCGATTCAGATGTCTTTCTAAGTACAAGCGTCCACCACTATCTCAGGCGACTGAGATACGCGCATCGTCCTCTATGTGAAAACGTTGCCCCTAGGATCCCATTTAAATTTTCCCCTCTCACCCTAAATCTATGCCCACTAGTTGTGGACTCCCAAACCTCAGGGAAAAGATCTCTCTATTTAACCTATCCATGTGCAACATGATTTTATGAACCTCGATATGTTGCGACTGTGAAAATTTTTCAAGACAGCATCAAGAGCCAAAGAGGAAATTAATGATTAAGATTATCTGAACTGGTTGTGTTGTTAAAGGGACATATGTTAATTAGGAAAAGAGAAAATCTGCTCTCCTCCTCAATATGCGTCTGGTGAAAACTGAGCACATGACTGAGACTGCAAAATAGATCGCTCGCTGAATCTGTAAGAACGCATTTTTGACCATGTAGCGTTGTACTCAAAACTTAGTCTATGTTCTGTGCTCATCTTTTAACCTCTTAGAGATCAGGATCATTGACAGTGCGACTTACCTCTGACAACAAATGATCATAATGGAGTACTTTGAGCTCTGAAAAATCTCTACAACCATCCACAAGGCACAGCAGGAGGCAATACAGCCTTTCTAAGATGCTACACAGGAACAGGGGAGCCCTGGTTAGCTATCGTGAATTACAGAGAAGGGATAATTATAGATTTTCAGTTTGGATAGCTAAAACCAATGGGATTCTTCAGGGATCAATTTGAGGCTATCAACAAATTACCATCAAGTTTAATGATTTGAATGAAGGGGCTGAATGGACTGGAGCTTAGTTTGCTCATACACCATGATAGTCGTTCAATAAAATGTCAATTGGAGACATAGTTTCTACAGTGGGATACAGACAGGGAAGGGAAGTAAGCAAATCGTTGGCAAAAAGTGAAATAGTGCAATGTGAGTAATGCAAACTTTGTTCTTTGGAGGAAGCATAAAACAACCTTAAATTATATAATTGGAGACAGAATGCAGATTTCTGTGCCCTGGCACAAAAATCACATCAAGATAATCTGTAGATATAGCAAATTATTTAGAAAACAAATGGAATGACACTGTTTCTTGCAAATGGTATAGGGTATGATTGTAATGATTTTTTTTACTGCATCGGTACAGGCCATTACTGTGACCATATCTAATGTACTGTGTGCGGTTGTTATTCCCTGAAGTGAACAACCAATGACTTTGGAAAGTTTTCAAAGATTTTACTCTTTAATCAATCTTAGGACGAAGGTATGATGATATGCACAATTAGTCATTTAGGCCTTAGAATGAGAAATATTCTTTATATCCATATAAAGTTTTGAGCTAGTGAATACCCGCTGAATACTTTATCTTGTATGGGAGAATAAAACTGGGGAGGTCATTTAAGAATAAGACGCATTCATTTACATCCAAACATTGTGAAGATATTAAACGTTGCATTTTAAAACTATACTGGCATATTTGAACACCTATTCAAATCTAATGGGATTACTTGTTACGAAAGAAATGGCATTGTGTACGACAGCAACAATGATGTCCCTACGTGGAACACGGAATGTAATGAATTCATACAGTTCTATCATTGTTCAAAGAGACCTCATTCGATCCAATTTGGGTCTGGATAATGTTATTGTGAGATTCAACTCAAGAGAGCAGAAGGTGCAATCTTCCTGAGAAGGAATAGCCTATTGTTCCATCCCTCTCGGTGTATTCCTCCTCCCAGTAATATCTTTGAGCTGAAAACTCCTCAGTCACCTTTACCACTGATGCCGGATTACTGACGAAGATTCATTGGAATCTGCACACCTTCTCAAACAAAGGGAATTCAGCCCAATTCAACTGTTCTGGGAAGTAATCCCATAGACAGCAGCTTGTAAGAGCAGAATAAATTCATGTGTTGAATGATGACCCGAATGATAGATCAGTGAGCCTGATAACATTGGTGCGTAAGTTGTTGGACAGAATTGACTGTGATGGGGATTTACACGCATTTTTAAATGCAACGACAGATTAGGGATACTCATCATGGCTTTGTGTATGAGAAATCATGTCTCACAAATTCGATTGCCTTTTGAAGAGGTGGAAAAGAAGATTGATGAAGGCAGTGTGTGAGACGTTATTCATGTAGACTTCAGCTCAGCGTTCGACAGGATCCTATCTGGCAGACGCGTTAGTAATGCTAGATTTAAAATGGATCCAAGCTGAGCTGGCCATTTGACTACAAAATTAGATTGAAGGTAGGAGATAGTGGTTCGCACAGAATTGCTTTCCAGACTGGAACCCTGTGAAAAGTGGTGCACACAGGTGCTGAGTTCACTACTTTTTGTCATTTATACAAATGATTTGAATGTGAACATTTGCCTGTTTAGTACGTTTGCAGGTGAAATAAAATTCGAGGAACAGTGGGCCAGTAATGTTTACCTCAGAGTAGAATGCGACTTTGATCAGCTGGGTCAATAGGCTAAGAAGTGACAAATCGTGTTTAATTTAACAAATGTGAAGTGTTGCATTTTGAGAAGTAAAAACAGGGCAGAGCTTCCACAATTTATGGTTGGGCCCTGGCAAGTGTTGGAGAACAAAAGGGTGCAGGGTCATATTTCCTGGAACGTGGAGTCACAGTAGACAGGGTCGTGAAGAAGGCTTTTGATATATTTGATTTCATTTGTCAGCGCATTGAATATGCAAGTTGGGAGATGATGTTGTGACTGTGCAGAATGTTGGTTTGTCACATTTATAATAATGTGTTTAATTTGGTTTCATTGCTAACGAAAAGATGTTGTTAAACTTGACAAAATGCAGAAAAGATTTACAAGCAAATTGCTAGAAAAGGAGTGATTGACTTTCAGGAAGATGCTGCGCAGCTGGGGCTTTTTGTTTCACATTGGAGCATCAGAGGCCTGGGCGTAACATTATATTGGCTTATAAAATCATGCGAGGGCTGGGTAGACAGAATAGCCAAGGTATTTTTCCCAGGATCGTGGAGCACAAAACTAAAGAACAAATATTTAAGGTGAGAGGACAAAGATACAAAAGGGACAGAATTTTCATCAGAGTGTGGTGTGTGTGTGTGTGTGTGGAACTGACCAACAGAGAAGGTGATGGAGGATGGTAACGTTACAAATTAAAAAGGCACTACGATATTCATATTAATAGGAAGGAGTAGGAGGCATATGGGTCCAATTCTGTCCAATAGGACGTGATTTGATTGGGATGACTGGTCAGTGTGGACGAGGTTCCGTGCTGTATGAATCTGTAAGAGAGTTGAAGAGAAAAACTGTAAGGACCTTTCGAGTGGGAATTCTCTTCTTCAGATGTTTGTGGTGCCTCTCTGTTTACATTTCTTCAATGTGCTCTTTAATTAATTGACAGAGAAGTGAGTCAGTGATAATGAGACACAGGCAGGAAAGTGAGGACGAGACCACAACTTGATCACCCATAAACTAACTGATTAGTGGAGATGGCTCGAAATGTCCAGTGACACACACCTGCTCCTCAGTCCCATGTAACTATGTTCCATTCAGCCCCTCAAATCTGCTAGACAGGAGCAGTTGGAGGTGACTTTCTGCATAACATAGTGCACAGAAATAAGGAAGTTCTGTCAACTACTGATGCATCAGTGAACTGCACTCTGGAGATGATGGATATGTCACCAGTCCTGACTTCAAATCTCCAAAATCAATCCAGTTCACTTGATGCTGAGTGTCAGCACAGTCCTGTCCCTGATGGAAGGCTATAGGTTGTACTTAATGTGGAGACACAGCTCAGTGCCCATCTCGTTTTTGTGACAAGCTGTTTTCATATTGAAATGGATTCAGATTTGAAAAAATGTCACTGGAAATCTCAGGGAGTATAGTGCAATGACTTTCCCCTCCATGTATGCAGACCTTCCCTTCTGTGCAGTCTCTGCTCAATTATTTACCATGGACCCAGATACACTGTCAATGCAGTACCCATATCTAATCAAGATAGGGGTCACTAGACATTCGGATAACATTGAGTCAACACAGCTGATAACACAAACCCGAAGAAAGCATCCACTGCGTCTCCACTGACTTTCCAATGACAGGAGCAAGTCGATTTCCCACACAAATCGTGCACCAATTCAGTGTTGAAAATACCTCAGTTTTACTGCTGGCTGAGAAAGTCGTTACATTTCTGCACAGTCCCATAGTAACAGTTCCTCTGACCAAAGACGTAATTGACAATTCGCATTACCTTCTCTTCATCTCAGCAAATATAATGGCAGCACCAGTTTTCCCAATGATTTGATCAAAATACCCAGAGAAGAGAGACAGAGGGAACAAAACTCACTTTAAGCAGGACATACCTAAATGGACGTGAACACGAGAAAATCAGAAAAGTTAGAATAAACTCCCGTTTTGTTTTACTTCCAATTCATCATTAGGATTCCCTTTGCCCCCTTTCCTTTCTTTCTCCCCCTTCTTTTTCTGGGCATTTATCCATCCATTCAATTCAAACCATACACCCGACTACCCCGTCCCCCCACCCCAAGCCCAACCAAACCTGATACCAAAACATATAACTTTATTTCCCAGTTGCTTTCTGTTCTGATGTGAGGTACATTTACTGAACCCAAAATTTATCTTGTTTTTTTTCCCGACAGAGGCTCCATGCCTGCTGAGATTCCCCAACACTTTCAGACAGTGGAGAATTTTATTTCAGAGATTCAGCATTCACAGCTTTTTGGTTTAGTTCGCCTTTAATACTTTTGTTTCACGTGTTGTCGTCACCACTAGCAAGGGCAGCTTTTGCATACATCATTTATTCTTGCATAATTGGTGCTCTGTCTGGAAAAAGTGGCACCTCTACAAACAAAGTGGACTTCACATGTGGTACTAATATCCTTGGAGTAGGGGGTTGAGTTGCTAATGTTCTTCAGGGGAAGGAGTTAAACTAATGCAGCAGGGAGATGGGAATCTAAACTGTAGTTCCAGTGAACAGGCGTTTGAGGGTAGTGAAATCAGGGATTGGATTACAAGGTCGTGAGAGTGCACCGGCAATCGGGATTTTGATTTGAAATGTGTGTACTTAAGTGCAAGGAGCATTCAGAGTACGGTCGGAAAACTTGCAGCAGGGATTGATTCCAGGGATTTCGATGTTGTGGCCACTTCAGAGACATAGTTAGAGGAGGGAGAGAATGACTGTGATAGATTCTGGGATTTAGACGTTTCAGTAAGAACAGAGAAGATGCTAAAAGGGGTGTGCTTGGACTGGGGTTGGCATTGTTAATTAAAGGTGGTATTACAGCAGCTGAGATAACATTTGAGGAGTCATCCACTGAGGTAGTTTAGGCTAAGGTTAGAAACAGGGAAGGAGAGGTCACCATGCTGGGAGTTTTCTACAGGTCTCCGAATTGTTCTAGTGATGTAGAGGAAAGAATAACAAAGATGATTCGTGATCGGAATGGTAGTAACTGAGTAATTTTTTTATAGTGTACTTTAACTTTCCAAATACTGACTGGGAATAATATCGTTCAAGTAGTTTAGATAGGTAAGTTTCTGTCCAAATCACGGAGGAGGTCTTTCTGACACGGGGTGGAGACAGGACAACAAGGGCCAAGGCCATACTGGAATTGGTACTGGAGAATGAACGCGGCCACATGTTAGTTTTGGAGGTAGTGAGCACTTTGGCGATCGTGATCACAATTCGGTTATGTTTGCAATAGCAATGGGCAGGACGGGTATATACTGCAGGGCAAGAGGGATAACTGGGGGAAGGGAATTATGATGCGATTTTCAAGATTTAACATGCATAGGATGGGGAAGGAAACTGCTGGGGATGGACACACATGAAATGTGGACCTTGTTCAAGGAGTTGTTACTGCGAGTCCTTGATAAGTATGCACCTATCAGCCATGGTTTACTGAAGAAGTTGAAGCTCTTGTACAGAGAGAGAAAAAGGCTAATGGGAGGACAAGGTGTGAAGTGTCATCAGTGGGCTTGAGAGTTATACGTTCGCCAGAAAAGACCCACAGAGACGGCTAAGAAGAGTCAGGAGAGTATAAAAGAAATTGCTACTGGATAAGGTCAAGGAAAGCTCTCAGGCTATTGATAGGAATATCAGGAATTAAAGAATGACTGGAGGAAGATTAGGCCAATCCAAGATTGTAGTGGGAGGGTGACCGTGGAAACTGAGTACATGGGGAAGTGTTGTATGAAGACTTTTTATCAATGTTGACATTGGAAAAGGGAAATTGAAGTGAGAATATGGAGATACAGGCTAATAGGTTAGATGGGATTGTGGATGACAAAGAGGAGGTTTTAGCAATTTTGAAAAATCTGAGAGTAGGTAAGTCAACTGGGCTGGATGGGGTTTACGCTCGGTTTCTCTGGAAAGCAGAGACAACATTGTAGAGCCTTTGGCTTTGACCTTTATGTCATCAGTGTCGACAGGTGTAGATTCAGGAGATTGGAGGACAGCAAATGCTGTTATGGTGTTTAAGAAGGGGAGTCGGGATAAACCTGATAATGAAAGGTCAGTAAGACTTCCTTCGGTTCTGGGTAAGTTGTTGGAAAATATTGTGAGAGATAAAATTGATATCATCTTGAAAAGAGTAATTTGATTAAGGATAGTCAACACGGTTTTGAGATGTGTAGTTCGTGCCTCAATAACCTTATTGAGTTTTTCAAGAAGGTGACAAAACATGTGAATGAAGGCAAAGCGGCTGATGTGGGCATACTCACCTCAGAGACAGGCATTTGATAAGTTTCCGATCAGTAGTCTATTGCACAAATACAGAGTTCCGAGATTGAAGGTGATTTAGCGGTTTGAGTCAGAATTTGGCTAGATGGAAGAAGACAGCTGGTGGTAATTGATTGAAAATGTTCATCCTGAAGATCAGTTATCAGTGATGTGCCGCAAGGATCTGTTTTTGGCTCTCTTCTGTTTGTCAGTTTTGTAAATGATATGGATGTGAACATAGAAGGATGGGTTAGTAAATTTGCTGATGACACTCAGGTAGGCAGAGTTGTGGATATTGCCGACGGATGTTATGGGTAACGGAACGACATAAATAAGATGCAGAACTGGGCTGAGAAGTGGCAAATAAAGTTTAACCCAGGAAAGTGTGAGCGAGTTCACTTCCGAAGTAACAGGAATGCAGAGTCCTGGGGTAATGATTGAATTCTTGACAGTACATATGAACAGAGAGATAACTTTGTCCAAGTACATAAATCCTTGAAACGTTCCACCCAGGCTGATAGGGTTGTCAAAAAGGCATCCGGTGTGTTGGCTTTCATTGGTAGGGTGAGTGGTTTCAGAACCGACAGGTCATGTTTCAGTTATACAAGACACTGGTAAGGCCAACATGGAGTATTTGTACATTTCTGGCCACGACAATATAAGAATGACGTGGAAGCTTTGGAAAGGGTTCAGAGGAGATTTCCTCTGGTGTTGCCTTGAATGGAAGGAATGTTTGACGAGGAAAGGCTGAGCGAACTGAAACTGATTTCTTTGGAGAGAAGAAGGTTGAGAGGTGATTCTTTCGAGACGTATAACATAATCGAAGGGTTAGGTTGTGTGGACAGTGAGATAAGTTTTCCTCGGTGAAGGCCAGACAGCAAGAACCAGGCATAACATTTGAGGGGTGATAGATTTAGGTCTGATACAATGGGCAGTTTCTTTACTCAGAGAGTAGTATCGGCATGGAACGCCCTGCCTGCAAAGGTAGTAAACTCCCTGATGTTAAGGGCATTTAAATAGGCATTGGACATATATATGAACAACAATGGAACGTTGTATGTTCGATGGGTGTCAGATTAAATTGACAGGTCAGCACGTCTTTGAGGGCAGAAGAACCTCTAGTGTTCTGTAACGTTCACTCTTTTATATTCTATGTGCTATTACATAATCCGTCATGTCCCCTGTGAAGAACAATGCGAAATACTTTAGATAATTCTCTGCCTGTTCCCTGAAATCAACTCCCCATTTCCATCCTCCGGCTGTCCCACTTATGATATCCTGACATTTTTCCAAAGTTTACACATATATTGTATTTTGTTTAATTCTGTGTGGAAACGCTCTTGCATCTGATTTATATATTTCTTGTCAATTTTATGCTGTTCCTTTTCATTTATCTCTGTATTACCTGTTTCTGGTTCCGAAAATAAACATCCCAAATTCGGCTGACACTATTGCTTGCCAATCTGAATTCTTTAATTTGTGATTGGTTTGTATCCTTGACAGCTTTTGTGCACCATGACTGGTTCATCTTTTTCTCGAGTCTTCCTTTTTGCCATCGTCCATCATTACTAAAAGTTATGAAATAGCTGCTTAAAAGTAGCCCCCACACATCCACTGACATTCGCCTCTCTCTATTTTCGCACACTATTTTAGACCAGAGAATTGACCGAATTCTGCAATTGAAATGGCTGTTTCTTTCTAATCGTTCAGGGAGAACCTCCATTCTCCCAGCTTCTCTTGCTCTGTCATTTCTGTTTTTCCATTTCCTGCAACGACAGACAAAAGGCAGAAAGAGAAAATAAAGCAAGGGGCAGGGGAAAGCAAGTCAAAGTGAAAAATGAGACACCAGGAGAAAAAGTGTCATACAGAGATGACGATGCAAAGAACAAAAAGAGATATATTAAACATGCGACAATTGTAGAAGTGTGACAGACAGGTGAAGCGATATAAGTGAGATTGACAGAAAAAAAGAATGAAATAGTTCGAGACTTGGAGAGAATGAAGGAGAGAAATATGGAAGGAACGCTGATGAAATAGAAAGACATAAAGATGGGGGAGAGAATATTTAAGAGAAAGGGACAGGAAAAGAATAAAAATGAAAACAAAGATAAGAAGCGTCATGGAGTCATTGGGATATACAGCATGGAAACAGACCGTTCGGTCCAACCCGTCTATGCCGACCAGACATCCCAACCCAATCGCATCCCTCCTGCCAGCATGTGGCCCATATCCCTACAAACCCATCCGATTCATACTCCCATTCAAATGCCTTTTAAATATTGAAATTGCACCAGCCTCCGTCACCTCCGCTGGCAGCTCATTCCAAACACGCATCACCCTCTGTGTGGAAAAGTTGCCTATTCGGTCTCTTTTATATCTTTCCCTTCCAACCATGAACCTGTGCCATCTCGTTCTCGACTCACAAATCCCAGGGAAATAACTTCGCCTATTTATCCTATCCATGCTCCTCATCATTTTGCAAACCTCTGTAAGGTCTCCACTCAACCTCCGACACTCCTGGGAAAACAGCCCCAGCCTGTTGACCTCTCCCTATAACACAAATCCTCCAACGCTGGCAACATCCTGGCAAATTAATTCTGAACTCTTTCACGTTTCACACCGTCTTTCCGATAGGAAGGAGACCAGAACTGCATGCAACATTCCAACAATGTCCTGCACAGCACCAACATGACCTCCCAACTCCTGTACTCAATACGATGACCAAGGGCACTATGAAGAAGTGCTCATGCCCGGAACTTCGATTCTCCTGCTCCTTGGATGTTGCCTGACCTGCTGCAATTTTCCAGTTACACATTATCAGCTGGGATCTCCAGGATTTGCAGTCCTCACTTTTTCCTCGAAGATTTTAACCTACTGCGAATCGTCTTGCAAGAATGCCTTCCTTGAAGAAGCTCTCTTCCTCCCTCTACAAGAATTTCAGTGACTCCCTCTCACACTGCACACCCCAAATCATCTCCTATGCCCGGAAGCTCTTCAGCCACATTCTCAAATTGGCTAGCTACCACAGCCATATCTCCTTCCTCAGCACCTGCCTACGGAACCGACAGAGCCCGCACGGACGCTGGACTACATTCAGAACAACAGAATTTGTACCCAACCAGGACAACCAGTACCTACAACAAATCCGAAGCCTCCAGCAACAGATCTCCCTCCGGATCCTCTGCTCCACGCTTGCAGCCATGCGCCGCTACCTATATTCCCTACAATTAGACCTACTCCACCTCAGGACAACACTCTCACAGACTTGCAAAGGACCTCTACTGTTCTTCATCCACAGAACAATCTATACACTAAACCAACAGTTCTTCCGAGCCACATGGGAAATTAAAGACAGTAAGTACCAAAAACTTTCATGTACTTACCCCCACACTCTGAGTTCCCCAACTGTTTCAGCATCTTCCATTGGCCTCCAAAATCACTCGGGCGCCATTAACCACGCGGCCGCTGCAGCACCATGAGAAGCAATCGCCGCCGTGAACCATGGCGTCACTTCCGCCCCCACTGACCTTGCAGCCTCCGCGTTCGCCACCCAGACAACAGCCTCTAAGATTGGCAGGAAGACCATCGCCGACAGATTGACGGGGTCCACGGCTATCGGGAATAACACTGTTTCTGCCGTCGCCACAGCCACTTCCACCTGGGATGCCGTCCCCGCAGCAATTTCTGCCCCCAGCCACATCACTGATCTGCGCAACGACCATGGCGCATGTGTCTCCGCCCCCACGCCGATCTCCGTCACCACGCCTAACCACGCCCCCACGCCGACCTCCGTCACCCCGCCTAACCCCGCCCCCTCGCCGATCTCCGTCACCCCGCCGAACCCCGCCCCACGCCGATCTCTGTCCCCGCCCTGACTCCCGCCCATATGCCTAACTCCGCCCCCACTCCCTGCTCCAGCTCCCCACCAGGTCATAGCTCCCAGTACAGCCGAGTTTTCACCATCCCTCCAGAACTACCACTCTCTGAGGATGAAAGATCAGTCCTCAACAGAGGCCTCACCTTCATTCCACTTTGCTCTCAGATTAATATGTTCAACACGCAGTGGATCATTAAACAATTCTTCCACCGCCTTCGCCACCGCGCCTACTTCTTCAACCAGAATTCTCGCCCACCGTCTGACAACCACTTCTCCCTCTGACTCTCCAGCCACATGAACATCCCGTGCTGGCCTCTTACCTGTCCTCGATCTCTTCATAGCCAACTGCTGTCACGACATTAACCACCTCAACCTCTCCACCCCTCTCACCCACTCCAAACTCTCACCTTCGGTACTTGCAGCACTCCACTCCCTCCGTTCCAATCCCAACCTCACTATCAAACCAGCAGGCAAGGGAGGCGCGGTAGTAGTTTGGCGCACCCACCTTTACACCACTGAGGCTAAATGCCAGCTTACGGACAACTCGTCCTACTATCCCTTTGACCATGACCCCACCTCCCACCACCAAACCATCATCTCCCAGACCATTCATAACCTCATCACCTCAGGGGATCTCCCATCCACCTCCACCAACTTCATAGTCCCACAACCCCGCACTGCCCGTTTCTACCTCCTGCCCAAAACCCACACACCTGACTGCCCCGGCCGACCCAATGTCTCAGCCTGCTCCTGCCCCCCAAACTCATCTCTGCATACCTCGACACGGTACTGTCCTCGAAGTCCAAGAATTCCCCACCTATGCCCGGGACACCACCCACGCCCTCCACCTCCGCCATGTTTTTCGCATCCCCAGTCCCCAACGCCACATCTTCACAATGGTCATACAGTCCATGTACACCTCCATCCCCCATCACAAAGGACTGAAAGCCCACCACTTCTTCCTTTCCCGCCGTTTCAACTAGTACTCTTCCGCTGACATCCTCCTTCGACTGACTGAACTGCTCCTCACCCTGTACCTCTTTCCAATCCTCCCACTTCCTCCAAATTAAAGGAGTAGCCGTGAGCACCCGCATGGATCCCAGCTATGCCTGCCTCTTCGTAGGATATGTGGAACACTCCATCATCTGCAGTTCCACTGGCACCAACCCCAACGTTTCCTCCGCTACATCGACGAATGTATCGGCGCTGCCTCGTGCTCCCATGAGGAGGTTGAACAGTTCATCCACTTTACCAATACCTTCCACCCGACCTCAAACTTGTCTGGATCGTCTCAGACTCCTCCCTTCCCTACTTAGGCCTCTCCATTTCTATCTCGGACGACCAGATCAACACGGACATTTACTGTAAACCGACTGACTCCCACAGTCCCCTAGACTACACATCCTACCACCCTGCCCCCTTTCAAAATGCAATCCCATAATCCAAAATCCATCCTCTCCGCCGCATCTGCTCCCAGGAGGACCAGTTCCAATACCGTACAACTAAGATGGCCTCCTTCTTCAAAGACCTCAATTTCCCCCAGACGTGATCAACGATGCTCTCCACCGCATCTCCTCCACTTCCTCATCCTCCGCCATTGAGCCCCGCCCCTCCAATCGTCACTAGTACGTAACCCCACTGGTCCTTATCTACCACCCCTCCGACCTCCACATACATCGTGTCCTCCGTCGTCATTTCTGCCACATGCAAAGGGACCCCACCACCAGGGATATATTTCCCTCCCCTCCACTATCAGCGTTCCAGAAATTCCACTCCCACGTGACTCCATCGTAAGGTCCACGCCCCACACCAACTCACCCTCCAATCCCAGCACCTTGCCCTGCAAACGCAAGAAATGCAAAACTTGCACTCACACCTCCCGCCTTACTTCCCTCCAAGACTCCAAGGGATCCTTCCAAATCCACCACAAATTCACCTGAACCTCGACACACATCAGTTATTGCATCCACTGCACCCAATGTGGCCTCCTCTATATTGGGGAGACAGGCCGCCATCGTGCAGGGCGTTACAGCGAACACCTCTGGGCCACCCGGACGAACCAACCCAACCACCACGTGACTGAAAACTTCAACTACCCCTCCCACACCACGAAGGGCATGCAGGTCCTTGGACTCCTCCAACAACAGACCATAGCAACATGGCGTCTGGAGGAAGAGCGCCTCAGCTTCCGCCGAGGAACCCTCCAACTACATTGGATGAACAAAGGTTTCTACATTTTCCTCATTTCCCCACACCCCCACCTTGTCTCAGTCCTAACTCAGCACCACCTTCCTAACCTGCAATCTTCTTCCTGACCTCTCTGCCGCTACCTCCACTCCGGGCTATCACCCTCACCTTAACCTCCTTCCACCTATCGCATTTCCAAAGACCCTCCACCAATTCCCTCCTCCCTGCCTTTTATCTTAGCCTGCTGGGCACACTTTCCTGAAGAAGTGCTCATGCCCGAAATGTCGATTCTCCTGCTCCTTGGATGCTGCCCGACCTGCTGTGCTTTTCCGGCAACATATTTTCAGCTCTGATCTCCAGCATCTGCAGTCCTCACTTTCTCCTATGACCCATGAAGAAAAGCATACCAAAGACCTTGTTCACTATCCTATTTACCTGCGACTCCACTTTCAAGAAGCTATGAACCTGCACTCCAAGGTGTCTTTGTTTAGCAACACTTCCTAGAATCTTACCAATAAGTATACAAGGCCTGCTAAGATTTGCTTTCACAAATTCCAGCACCTCGCATTTGTCTGAATTAAACCCAGTCTGTCAAATCTCAGTCCATTGGCCCATCTGGTCCAGATCCTGTTGCAATATGAGGTAACCCACTTGTCTGTACACAGTCGAGTCTTGAGAATCAAAGAGAACGGGAGGATGGAAAACAACTCAGTAGTAGTCAACAAGACAGAGTTGCAGTCAGATGAAAGCGAGGTGTGGGAGGTTTGCATATCCCAGAGATTAATTCCCCGAAAAGCACAGCTTCACTGAATTCACTCAACCATGATTTCTTTTCACTGATGCACATGAGTGACGCTGACCGTCCGATTTTTTTGTCGCTCATCACAGTTGCCCGTTTCAGAATGTTTGGGGATGCGAATTAACTTCTACGTGAACCATTTGCTGGCCGGGTGCTGTGAAGGAGCCCTCAATGAAACGTTTGGGAGCAAATTCTCGAAATTTGATGAAAAATAAGTAACCATTTATACATTTCGAAATCAGGACGGTGAGTGGATCAGAGAGAAACTAGCAGGGTAATGGAATTCCTGTTTATCTGCCGCCGTTCACTTTCTGGATAAAGGTGACCATGGAAATGGAAGGAGCTGCTTATGGTACACCTGTTCATACTTGAGACAATATTAGTCTGTCATTCGCTATGGACTCAAACTGTAAGATTCTGAAGGAGGCCAGTTTGCAGCCGACAGAGACGACTGCGTTTCTGCTACTTATTGGACTTTCTTCCACCTCCACACCAAAAGGAGCGACAATATCATTCTTACCACGCACAATCTGTAAGAAGACACGTGGCACGACATGTGAGCAATACAGTGAGGGCTTTATTCACGGTTCAATAGAAATGGAGAAGGTTTTAAGGGGACGTACACAGTCAAGAGACAATAAATTACAGAGATAGCAGCCAACTTCAGCCACAGCCTCAGATGTCCCTTGGTAACCCACACTTCTACCATTTCACGATTCAATTTACGACGACGTTGCAGCAATTAAGAAGCAATAAGCATTTCTCTTCCAACTGGATTTGACCCTCTGGGCAATCTCCAAACCTGCATGTTCCTCCAGCCTGTTCGCAGGACTTGAAAGCAGGAAAGCAAAGATGAAGAGGTAATTGATGAAATGGTGAAATAATTCTAATCTAAAAGGCAACACTGCAAATGCTTCTGAACTAAAATGAATTCTGCACTCAAGGGAACTAACTGCAATGCTTCACCAAATGCCGTGAGACTGGAGGGTGAACTTGCAGGACCGACCGCAGAATCACAATCCAGAACGAGCTCATGTTCTGAGGACCTGTCTTTGAATATCTCAATGGAAGATAATAAAGTTTGAATGACGTTCAAATTGTGAAATGAAACTTGGGAATGCCCACTCATCTCATATCCTTCATGGAATGTAAACAGATATTCTTATCATTTCTTCTTTATATGTGACTGCAAAGTCACAGAAATGTGATTCACTTCTGAATGTCCTCTGGGGCCATTAGAAAGGTACAAAAAATGTTAGCTTTGCCAGAAATTCGTCCATTCCAAGACCATTTTTTGGTAGATATCAATTTATTCGTTTTAGGCATTTGTAAACCTAAACACGACAGATGAGAATGTAGTTTTCAGGGGACTAATCAGATTCAGCTGACTATCTGAATGCTTCTAAAGGATGTTTGAGGCGAAATGGACTCAGTTTTAAAGAGAGGAGGTGGTTGTATTCCTTCATCAGCCGTGCCCAGCTGCACTGTCAACAAGAATCCAAGAACTAAGAACAGGGCAGTTCTCATGGTCGCTGATTTCTTCTTTCTGCACTATGAACTAGCTGGAGAATTGGAACTCCTTATATGATAACACAAACTACATCGCTGTTAATAATTGTAACAATAAGGAACGATTCCGTGATGTGTATGAAAAAGGAACATTTCGTTCATCAGTGAATCATCTACTCAGATTAAGGAAATTTGCTAGTGGAGAGACAGAAATGAATCATGATTGACCTCGTGAAAATCAATGGGAATTCTCTGCAGTTACTCAGCTTTGTATTATCAAATAAGGAGTGGTCGTCCTTACCAGCGTTCCAGAACTGAAAACCTCAATGGATAATGTAAATGCTCTTCTTATTCATCCAGTCGATGTGGCTGATCCAAATGTATTGTACATCTTTAATTATTCAGTGGGACCTTAAAAAGACAAGCACATTTCAGTGAGTTTGTAATCCATGCAGCTGGTTTCATTCCCTGGAGGACATTCAGAAACTCATTAGTACTGCAAATGGTTACACAATATCTGACGTGTGTGATTACTGCTTTTTGGACAGGCAACAATGTATAACTTGTGACGTTTGGACAACAATGCGATGTCTTAGAAACATAGCACTCATCAGTGTGCAGAATATGTATTGTCTCCAGCAATACAATATTGAAATTATTGTAATATCTCAGTGAGTCTTTATAATGAATATTGTCTGACGTGTAGCTTCTTCCTTCTTATCCAAATTTATGTTGCCATTTGCCTTTAACTATTTCTGCCCATAGCAGTTGCATCGTCTCCCACTCAGTTGGCTGGATGATTGGTTTATAATGCAGAGGAAGGTCAATAGCGCAAGTTCAATTTCCCACACTGACAGAGGTTACTATGAAGGGCCGGGTTTCTCAACCTCACCTCCATACCGGACGAGTGGTGACCATTACGTTCATCCACCATCATTTGTCTGCCCGACGATTCTCTGGGACGAGAGCAACATAATTCCATCACTTCCAGCATTTTGAAATGATCATTTCATCTTGCATTATATTTCTGGCTAAAATGCAGTTTCATTTGGTAGCATTGTCTGCTTTTTTCACCCACACTGCACATTCCTGTCCACTCCCTCATAATCCTTGACTCCGTTGTTATCGATAAGTCTTTCTGTCTGTGTCTCAGAAATATTCACTATCTCTATCTTCAATCCTCTCTGAGAATATAATTTTCACCAATGAAAGAAATGAAAATAAATGTTCACGTCACAGTAATAAATTGAAGATAATATATAAAAGGGAAAAAAAGATGTAAAATGTGCCTGCTGGGTGTATTTTTCAACAATCCAGTGGGAAGGACGCGTTTCTACAGCTGTACCAGTCTGACTGAGAACACATCTGGAGAAATGTGTGTGAAGTGTTTTTGATGTTCTGAACTGAGAAAGGATATAATTACTTTAGAAGCTGTTCAGAGATGTTTCAAATCATTTACTCCCGGGTTGAAGGGCTTATATTATGGGGGTTTAACCCTTGAAATGACAGGTGATCTGATAATGTCAGACAGTAATTTGAGGAGAGTGGATCAGTTTGGTGTTTCTATCATCCAAATTTGTCGTCATTAGGCTTTGTACATTTGGAGCGGCAGCTCACTTCAGGAATTAGCCTACTATTATTTGTTGACTAAAGAAAAGTGCCTGACGTGTTCCGATCATTGAAGTTGAGCCAGTCTGAAACTGTATCATTGACCATATCACCAATCCGGTTACAGTTAAAATCTATGATGTCCTGAGGATAAATGGGACGGGAAAACGGAATGAGGAGAAATTCAAGTAGGAATTCATTCAAGTGGGAATTCTCTTTTCCCAGCAGCTTTTTTAAATGACATGCAATTCCTTCCTGAATCTCAGAATGATGCGTATTTCCAATAATAATTGTCGGGCAGAATGGCCTGGAGACTCTTGTTTTCTGTTCCACGACCTTCGTGAAGACAGGTCCCACTTTTTGGTTCTCCAGTTTCTCTGGAACACTCATTCCATCCAGAGAGTTAAAGAATGTTTCACACTGTGCCACCAGTCACTTTGTAACCGCTTCTTCTAAACTGTGTGTCACGTGCTGCTGATTTGTCGATGATTTGTTTTATCTGTTTGAAAAAAAGCCTTGTTCCTTTTGTTAGAGATAGTTCAAGAACTGACTTCGTGTTACCATCTTTCTTATTTTACAGTTCCTGGAGAGTGTCGGAGATGCTGCAAGGTCACCAGGAAACAGTGGAGCCTGTCAGGATAAGTGCGTATACAGTCTAAGTTAATTCACTTTAGGTCCACTGTTCTTGAGATCCTGACGTCTGTCAGAGAGTTCACGAGGTTACATATTTGGGCTGTTGCTTTTGACAAAAGACTATTTGGGTACCGTCTTCCATCTATCCTCCTCCTCTAATCAAAATAAAATATTTGTGCGTCTGTTGAGAAGGTGGCAAGTGTTTTTTTTCGTGTTTCATTTATTTCAGTGGTCTGTTTGAGTATTCAGAACCGCATGATTGGATGTTATGGCAGTTGAATGTTCCTCCTGCATTATGTGCGAGGTGAGGGTCACCTGTATTGTCCCTGCTGACTTCATTTGTGTGATGCCTAAACAACTCCAGCTCATTGAGGGAACTGGAGTTTCAATTGGATTTTCTTTGGATAACTGAGGACAGGGAGGCGGTTACTGAGAGGAGTTACAGGAAGCTAGTTCCTCCACAACCACGTGAAGAAGGTAGAGTGTCTACCATCAGGAATAGGAAAAGGAACTGGCAGCAAGTGCAGTAAAGACATGTGGTGGTTCCCCTTAACAGCAAGAATACCGTGTTGGATACTGTTTGTGTTTTGGGCTACTTACCAGAGAAAAACAACAGAGAAAGACAATTATGATGCGATTAGGTAAGATTTAACAAGCATAGAATGGGGAAGGAAATTGCAGGAATTGACACACGTGAACTCTGAGTTTGTTCAAGGAGTTCCTATAGCGGTCCTTGATAAGTAAATACCTATCAACCATGGCATACTAAAGAAGTTGAAGCTCTTGTCAGGAGGTAGAAGATGGCTGACGCGAGGATAACGGGTGTAGCCTCAAATAGGTGGCTTGAGAGTTATACGTTAGCCAGAAATGATCCACAGAGGGGGCTAAAAAGAGCCAGGAGTGGAAATGAGAAGTTGCTGCTGGATAAGATCAAGGAAAGTTCCAAGCGTTTGATAGGAATATCAGGAGTTAAGGAATGACGAGAGGAAGATTAGGCCAATCAACGATAGCAGTGGGAAGTTTTGCGTGGAAATGAAGGACATCGGGGAAGAGCTTAATGAAGACTTTTTACCAGTATTCACATTTGAAAAGGGCAATGTTAGTAACAATACAGATATGTATGGTTCTAGATTAGATGATAGTGTATTTGACAAAGAGGAGGTTTTAGAAATTTTTAGAATTCTAAAAATAGAGAAGCCCACTGGGCTGGATGGGATTTATGCTCGGATTCTCTGGGAAGCCAGGGAGGATATTGCAGAGACTTTAGCTTTGATATTTATGGTTCATTGTCGACAGGAGGAGTGTCTGAAGTCTGGAGGACAGCAAATGCTGTACCCGTCTTTAAGAAGGGGACTCGGCTTAAACCTGATTATTATAGGTCAGAGAGACTTGCTTCAGTTCTGGGTAAGGTGTTGGAAAATGTTATCAGAGATAATATTTGTATCATCTGGAAAGGAGTAATTTGATTATGGATAGTCAACACGGTTTGAGAAAGGTTGGTCATGCCTCAATAATCTTACTGATTTCTTCGAGAAGATGACATAACAGGTGAATGAAGGCAAAGCGGCTGATGTGTGCATATCAACTTTAGCCAGGCATTAGTATGCTTTCACACGGTAGGGTATTGCACGGAATGCAGCGTTTCGAGATTAAAAGTGATTTAGCGGTTTGGATCAGAAATTGATAAGCTGAAAGAAATCAGCGGGTGGTGATTGTTTGAGAATGTTCACACTGAAGATCAGTTATTAGTGGTGTGTTGTAAGAATCTGTATTTGGCTATCTTCAGTTTGTCATCTGTGTAAAGTATGTGGCGTAAAAGAATGCTTTAGTAAACTTGCTGATGATGATAAGTTGGAAATAGATATAGTGACCATATAGAAAATGGAGCTTAGAATGTTAACTAAAATGGCTGAAGCACATTGGCTATATTGCCCAGCATCCTGAGCGAACAAATTGCTAATACAGCAACTTGCACAGGCTGGGTAAACATGTCCAATCCCACAGATCTGGGAATGACATAGTACCAGCATTAGGTCAAAGGGCAGCCATCAGAAGAGTACTGAAGCCTTACGGTCTAGTTGTAACACACTAATGAGGTTTGAATGTTTACATTTAAAGAGCATCTCTGAGATTTGACTGTTGCTTTGAAGGGTTAGAAAAATAATGGGAGTTAATGTCAGACTTTAAAGATAGTGTTAAGATCTTAACCAGATGGGTGCTGGTGTCTGTGTGTTAGATTTAAAGCATGTTTTGATGTGTAAGCTTACAATTAAGTATACTTTGATTAATATACTTTGTGATAGCTTAATGACACGGGACTTTGTATTGCGTGAGAAGTTATGTATAAATGTAACAACTTTCCCTATCTACGGTGAGAGAATCCACTCTTTAGTAACCAGTGTGGTCTGAGTGGCTTTTCTCTCCAAAGCCTTGTTAGTATATTCATATACTAACAGTCTTGAATAAAAACAGTACTGTTGAAGTGTATTAATTAAGTGGTGGTTCTCTGTTCTTGGACAGGCGTTCACAGAAAGCCAGGTAGCGTGGCTGAGCTTTCACAATGACACACTGGTAGGCAGAGTTGTGGATAGTGCTGATGGATGTTACGGGTTAGAGAGCACAGAGCCACAGAGATGTGCAGCATGGGAACAGACCCTTCGATTCTACCCGTCCATGCCCTGCAGATATCACAACCCAATCTAGACCCACGTGCCAGCAGCCAGCCCAAATCACTCCAAACCCTTCATATTCACATACCAATCCAAATGTTGCAGATGTACCAGCCTTCACCAATTCTTCTGACAGCTCATTCCATACCCGTACCACCCTCTGTGTGAAATAAAGTTTGGTCTGTGGTCTCTTTTATATCTTTCCCCTCTCACCTGAAACCGATGCACTCTAGTTCTGGACTCCCCGACTCCAGGGAAAAGACTTTGCATACTTACACTATCCATGCCCCTCATAATTGTATAAATCACTATAAGGTCATCCCTCAGCCTCAGACACTTCAGATAAAACAGCCCCAGTCTGTTCAGCCTCACCCCATTGCTCAAAATCTACAACCCTGACAACATCCTGTTATTTATTTTCTGAATCTTTTCAAGTTTCACAGCTTCTTTCCAATAGGACAGAGACCCGAATAGCACGCAGTATTCCAACAGTGGCCTAACCAATGTCCTGTACAGCGGCAAAATGACTTCCCAACTCCTGTTCTCAATGCTCTGATCAATAAATGAAAGCATTTCAAACGCCTTCTTCACTATTCTATCTACCACTTTGAAGGAACTATGAACCTGCACTCCAAAGTGTCTTTTTTCAGTAATCTTCGTAGGACCTTACCATTACGTGTATAACGCCTGCTATGATTTGCTTTCACAAAATGCAGCACCTCGCATTTATCTGAATTAAACTCCATCTGCCACTTCTCAGCCCATTGGCCCATCAGGTCAAGATACTATTGTAATCTGAGGTAACTGTGTTCGCTGTCCACTACACCTCCAATTTTGATGTCATCTGCAAACTCACTAACTGTACCTCTATTGTTCGTTTCCAAAGTATTTATGTAAATGACAAAAAAAAGGACCCAGCACTGATCATTTTGGCACTCCACTGGTCACAGGTCTCCAGTCTGGAAACAAAACCCTCCACCACCATCCCTGTCTTCTACCTTTGAGCCAATTCTGAATCCAAATGGCAAGTTTTCCCTGCATTTCAAGAGATCTAACTTTACTAACGAGTCTCCCACGGGGAACATTGTCAACGCCTTTCTGAAGTCCATATAGATCACGTCTACCGCTCTGTCCTCATTAATCCTCTTTTTTACGTCATCAAAAACTCAGTCAAGTGAGACATGACTTCCCACGCCCAAGGCCATGTTGGCTATCCGTTATCAGTCCTTGCCTTTTCAAATACATATACATCCTTTCTCTCACGATTCCCTCCAACAACCTGCCCACTACCGAGGTCGGTCTCACTCGTCTATAATTCCCTAGCTTGTCCTTGCCACTCTTCTTAAACAGTGACACCACTTTTGCCAAAGTCCACTCATTCATCCCCTCACCTGTGACTATCAATGATCCAAATATCTCAGCAGATAAGATGCAGAGCTGGGCTGAGAACTGGCAAATGAAGGTTCATGCGGAAAATTGTGATGTAGTTCACATCCGAAGACGTAACAGGAATTTGACTGCTGGATTAATGGTAAAACTCTTTGCAGTGCAGATGAACAGAGATATAACTTTGTCCAGAAGTGTAAGGCCTTGAAATTTTCCATCTAGGCTGATAGTGTTGTCAAGAAGGCACACGGTGTGTTACTATACCTTTATTAGTAGTGTGACTGCTTTCAGAACTAGCAAGTCATGCTTCAAGTATGCAAGACACTGGGAAGGCCGCACACGGAGTACTGTGCACAGTTCTATTCACCGCATTATAAGATAGACGTGGAAGATTTGGAAAGGGTTCAGAGGAGATTCACTAGAGTGTTGCCTGGAATGGATGGAAGGTTTTACGTGTAAAGGCTGAGGGAACTGAAGCTACTTGCATTGGAGAGGAGAAGGTTGAGAAGTGAATTCATCAAGACGTATAACATAATCCAAGGGTTAGCTAGGGTGGACAGTGAAGGCGTTTTTCCTCGCATGGTGAAGGCTTACACACGGGGTCGTAGTTTAAGATTGAGGGGTGACAAATTTATGTCAGATACAATGAGTGGTTTCTTTACTCAGAGAGTAGTAGTGGCGTGGAATGGTCAGCCTGCAACTGTAATCAATTTCCTGATATTCAGGGCCTTAAAATGGCATTGGACATACATGCGGACAACAATGGATTGGTGTATGTTCAGTGGACATCAGATTAAATTGATAGGTCAGCACAACATCGAGGGCCGAATACCATGTTTTGTTCTATGTTCAATGAACTGTTCTATGTTTTATGTTTGATTAAATACTTCGTGACTCCCGCTATTAGAAACTATATAAGATATTGGAGTAAATATTCTGCCTGTTCCCTGAAATCAATTCCCCAGTTACATCCTCCAGGTGTTCCACGTATAACATAATGAGTCTCTTCCAAGGGTCACAAACACATTGTATTTTTTTTAAATCTGTGTGGAAAAGGTCTTGCATTGAGTTTATATATGTGTTGCCATTTATATGCTTACACCTCAGTCGATTTTTACATTCTGTTTTAGACCAGAAATACCACATAATTCTGCAATTGAAACGCCTGGTTCTTTCCAATCATCCAGCGGGAACCTGCATGTGTGGTTGAACAGCTGAAAGTGATTCCAGTCTCACAGTTACTCTTGCTCTATCATTTCTGTTTTTTTTTTCTTTCCATTTACGGTAAAGACAGAGACAAGTCAGACTTCTTCTCTCCCATAAGGTACTGACCATATTTTGATTTTTTTGTTTTCTTGCCCTCAATGCTTCAGGCAGAGGGTAAGCCAAATGATCAAAGTTGGCATTGATATTCCAACAGTACCCATACGCTTTCTCATATCACTGTTGCAATGTAGTTGGAGCAGGAGGTGAGAATGCTTGTGTTTTCAATGTGTGCACATGCATCCCTGTGACTGGTTTTGTGGATGTGTTTGAGTGCGATTACCTCTGTGACCACCTCTATGCGCAATTTTAATTAGTTTAAATGAGTGAAACACAACATGATGACTTAGAATCTAAGACTTCCTGTCTCTCTGCCCCTTTTGCATTCAGAATGATACAATCCCACGCTCCCTACATCATCGTACACACATTCAATATTTGCTTGTTGAATACATCATCAATCCCGTTAAACCCCTCAAGTTAATCCAATCGATTACCCACTCCCCACTGCATGAAACAACGACAGTCGCATTGGTCCTGCGGTCCCCCAGGGGTGGCATGGTGTTTAGCATTGCTGAATCATAGTGGCAGAGAGCCAAGTTCAGTTCCACCCTCGGTGGATATCTGTGTGGATTTTGCATGTCATTGCTGCGTCTACAAGATTGTTCTTTGAAACTATGGAGAGACCTTGCTTGGCTGAATAACTTATTTCTGTACTGTAGGTGTTCAGTGGTAGTGGACCGCTCCTCAACAACATTGACAAATTGATCAAAAGTTAAATGCAAGTCGGTAAACGTCTTCCAAGTTTGTTTTCTCTTTGGTTGGATGTGCGAGGGTAATTCTGCTGTTGCAGTCGTTTTCTTACAGTCGCATGGTGCAATACAGTGCTGGGTGCAGATACTGAGTCTGACACCAGCACATTTATCTCCCAAAATGTGAGCGTTATTGACAGAACTAAACACCGATTTTTTTTTTCCTTTCTTCCTTCCTTCCATCCTTCCTCTGTCTTCCTTCCTCGCTCTTCATTCCTCTCACCTCCTTCCTGCCTTTTCTTTCTCTCTCTTTCTTCCTCTCTCTTTATTCCTATCTCTTTGTTTCCCTCTTTCTTTCCTTATATCCTTTTTCTTCGTTTCTCACTCCCTTTCTCTCTCTTTCTTACTTTCTTTCTCTATCCTCTTTCTGTCTATTTCTCTCTCTCTCTCCCCTTGTTTCTCTCTGTTCTTCTTTCTTTCTTCAACACCACTGCTGAATTCACTAATCCTTGATTTATTTCCACTAATTGGAAATAAATTAGTGAGGAATGCTGGCCGTTCGGTTATTTGCTACTCGTCGCATTTGTCCATTTGAGAATGTTTGGGTATGTGAGTGAAATTCTACTTGAACCATCTGCTGCCCCGGTGCTATGGAATGGCCCACAGAGAAATATGTTGGAGGGAATTCCCGGATTGTGATGAAACAGAAGGAATCTCTGACACATTTCCAAATCTGGATGGTGAATGGATCTGAAAGGAACTTGCAGGAAGTTGTACATCTACCACGGTTCACATTCTAGATGAAGGTGATCATGGAAATGGAAGGAGCAGCTTATTATATACCTGTTCATTCTGGAGACATTATTAGTTGGTCATTTGCTATGGACTCAACATGTTAGGTGCAGAAGGAGACTAGTTTGGAGGCGACTGTGTTACTGCTATTTGTTGGAGGTTAATCCCCCTCCGCTCCCCAAGCTAGCGACAATATAACGCATACCTGGCACAATTTATTATAAGACACATGACGCAACATGTAAGCAATGCGGAGAGGGCTTTATTCACGATTCAATAGAAATGGAGAAGGTTTCATGGTGGTGTACACAGTCAGGAACGAATAAGTTACAGAGACAGCAGTTAGCTTCAGCCACAGCCTCATTGAACCTTGGTAGTCCGCATTTACACTTTCACAATTCAATTTAAGTCACGTTTGCAGCATTTGAGAAGTAACACGCAATTATCTTCCACCTGGACTTCCCCTTCTTTACAATGTCCTATTCTGCATATTCCTCCATTGGTACTGCACTCAGTGGTTATACCTGGAAAGGAAAGACGAGGAGGTAATTGATAAAGTTGTGAAATAATTGGATTGGAAAAGAAATCCGCACAAATGGTTCTGAGCTAAAATAAATGCTGCACTCATGGGAAATGACCGCACTGCTTCACCAAATGTCATGCGACTCGGTGGTGGACATGTAGGACTGTCACTAGAATCACAATCCATGACTAACCAATCTGAGGACCTGTCTTCGAATCTCTCAATGGAAGATAATGAAGTTTGAATGGCGTTCAAATTGTGAAATGAAAGTAGGAAATGCCCACTCAAAACATATCCTTCAGGGAAAGTAATCTGATAATCTTATCATTTCTTCTTTATATGTGACTGCAGAGTCACAGAAATGTGATTCACTTCTGAATGTCCTCTAGGGCCATGAGGAAGGTACAAAAAATGGTGGCTTTGCCAGAAATGCGTCCATTCCAAATCCGGTTTTTTTGTAGATATCAATTTATTCTTTTTAGGCATTTGTAAATCTAAACACGACAGATGAGAATGTTGTTTTCAGGGGACTAATCAGATTCAACTGACGTTCTGAATGCTTCAAGGGATGTTTGAGGCGAAATGGACTCACGTTTAAAGAGAGGAGGTGGTTGCATTCCTTCATCAGCCGTGCCCAGCTGCACTGTCACCAAGAATCCAAGATAAAAAAACAGGACAGTTCTCATGGTCGCTGATTTCTTCTTCCTGCACTATGAACTAGCTGGAGAATTAGAACTCCTTATATGATAACGCAAACCACATTGTTGTTAATAATTGTAAAAATACGGAACGATTCTGTAATGTGCATGAAAAAGGAACATTTCGTTCATCAGTGAATCATCTACTCAGATTAAGGAGATTTGCTAGTGTAGAGACAGAAAGGAATCATGATTAACCTGGTGAAAATCAATGGGAATTCTCTGCAGTTACTCAGCTTTGTATAATCCCGTAAGGAGTGGCAGCATCTACCATCGTTCCAGAACTGAAAACCTCAATGGATAATGTAAATGCTCTTCTTGTTCATCCAGTCGATGTGGCTGATCCAAATGTATTGTACATCTCTAATTATTCAGTGGGACCTTAAAAAGACAAGCACATTGCAGTGAGTTTGTAATCCCATGCAGCTGGTTTCCTTTCCTGGAGGACATTTAGAAACTCATCAGTTCTGCAAATGGTTACATAATATCTAACGAGTGTGATTACTGCTTTTTGAACAGGCAACAATGTATAACTTGGGTCATTTGGACAACAATGCGATGTCTTAGAATCATAGCACTCATCAGTGTGCAGAATATGTATTGTCTCCAGCAATACAATATTGAAATTATTGTGATATCTCAGTGAGTCTTTATTATGAATATTGTCTGATTCGTAGCTTCTTCCTTCTTATCCAAATTTATGTTGCCATTTGCCTTTAACTATTTCTGTTCATAGCAGTTGCATAGTCTCCCACTCAGTTGGCTGGATGATTGGTTTACAATGCAGAGGAAGGTCAATAACGCAGGTTCAATTTCCCACACTGACAGAGGTTACTGCGAAGGACCGGGTTTCTCAACCTCACCTCCATACCGGACGAGTGGTGACCATCAGGTTCAACCACCATAATTTGTCTGCCCGACGGATCTCTCGGACGAGAGCAACATAATTCCATCACTTCCAGCATTTTGAAATGATCATTTCATCTTGCATTATATTCCTGGCTTCTCTGGTAAATTGCAGCTTCATTTGGTAGTATTGTCTGCATTTTTCACCTGCACTGCACATTCCTGTACACTCGCTCATAATCCTTGACTCCCTTGTTATCCATGAGTCTTTCTGTCTGTGTCTCAGAAATATTCAGTATCTCTGCCTCCAATCCTCTCTGAGAATGTAAGGTTCAACAAAGAAAGAAAAGAAAATAAATGTTTTCGTCACAGTAATAGATTGAAGATAATATATGAAAGAAAAAAAAATGTAAAATGTGCCTGCTGGGTGTATTTTTAAACAACCCAGTGGGAAGGACGCGTTTCTACAGCTGTACCAGTCTGACTGAGAACACATCTGGAGAACTGTGTGTGAAGTGTGTTTGGTTTTCTGAACTGAGAAAGGATATAATTACTTGAGAAGCTGTTCAGAGATGTTTCACTTCACTTACTCCCGGGTTGAAGGGCTTATATTATGGGGGTTTAACCCTTGAAATGACAGGTGATCTGATAATGTCAGACAGTAATTTGAGGAGATTGCATCAGTTGGGTGTTTTTACCTTCCAAATTTGTGGTCATTAGGCTTTGTACATTTGTAGCGGCAGCTCAATTCAAGAATTTGCCTACTATTATTTGTTGACTAAACAAAACTGCCTGACTTGTTCCTATCATTGAACTTGAGCCAGTCTGAAACTTTATCATTGACAATATCACCAATCCGGTTGCAGTTAAAATCTATGGTGTCCTGAGGATAAATGGGACGGGAAAACGGAATGAGGAGAAATTCAAGTAGGAATTCATTCAAGTGGGAATTCTCTTTCCCAGAAGCTTTTTTAAATGACATGAAATTCCTTCCTGAATCTCAGAATGATGCATGTTTCCAATAATAATTGTCGGGCAGAATGGCCTGTAGACTCTTGTTTTCTGTTCCACGACCTTCGTGAAGACAGGTCCCACTTTGAGGTTCTCCAGTTTCTCTGGAACACTCATTCCACCCAGAGAGTTAAAGAATGTTTCACACTGTGCCACCAGTCACTGTGCAACCGCTTCTTCTAAACTGTGTGTCACATGCTTCTGATTTGTCGATGATTTGTATTATCTGTTTGAAAAAAAAGCCTTGTTCCTTTTGTTAGAGATAGTTCAAGAACTGACTTCGTGTTACCATCTTTCTTATTTTACAGTTCCTGGAGTGTGTCGGAGATGCTGCAAGGTCACCAGGGAACAGTGGAGTCTGTCGGGATAAGTTCGTATACAGTCTAAGTTAATTCACTTTAGGTCCCTTGTTCTTGAGATCCTGACGTCTGTCAGAGAGTTCGCGAGTTTACATGTTTGGTCTGTTGCTTTTGCCAAAAGACTATTTGGGTAGCGTCTTCCATCTATCCTCCTCCTCTAATCAAAATAAAATATCTGTGTGTCTGTTGGGAAGGTGGCAATTGTTTTTTTTTCGTGTTTCATTTATTTCAGCGGTCTGTTTAAGTATTAAGAATCGCATGATTGGAGCTTATGGCAGTTGAATGTTCCTCCTGCATTATGTGGGATGTAAGGGTCACCTCTGTTGTCCCTGTTGACTTCATTTGTGTGATGCGCAAACAACGCCAGCTCGTTGAGGGAACTGGAGTTTCATTTGGATTTTCTTTGGATAACTGAGGACAGGGAGGCAGTTGCTAAAAGGAGTTACAGGAAGTTAGGTCCTCCACGACCACGTGAAGAAGGTAGAGTGTCTACCGTCAGGAATAGGAGAAAGGAACTGGCAGCAATTGCAGTAAAGACATGTGGTTGTTCCCCTTAACAGCAACAGATTCAACCCTCCAATTGGGCACCACCCTGCCTTTCCATTATCTTTCCTAACTATCTGGTCCAACCTCCACTACCTATCACATTCTCCTCATCTTCATTTCCCCACCGCATTCCCAGCTGACTTTCAAACGACCCCACAACCTCCCATTTATCCCACAACCCACTAGGCCTCACTCCTGATGAAGTGCTCATGTTTGAAACGTCGTTTTTCCTGCATTTCAGATGCTGCCTGACCTGATGTGATTTTACACAGCCACACTGTTTGACGTACACACCCACACACACACACACACACACACACACACACTGCCAACCAGCACTCGTACACATACACACACAGACACCCACGCTCCCCAAGTGTACAGACGCATACACACATGTACAGGCATGCGAACCATGGCCGATATGAACATACACACATAGAGTCACCCACCCACACATGCACACTCGCGCACAGAGACACCTACTCACACACAAACAGACCAACATACATACAGGCACATACACAAAATCAAACAGACCACCACACTTACGAAAGCATCAGCACACACATACAGACTAACGCACACGCAGACACCCACACACCACATCAACAAAAACACGCACAAATACGCACACAGACCAACACAGACACCCACACACCGTATACAAAGACACACACACGTACATAAACAGACACACCCTCAAAAACATAAATCCCCACGGGCACGCACACATGCACAGACAAGCACACAGATATTGACACAGACACGCACACACATATTGACACAGACACACACACGCTGAGTACGTTGGCATCGAGAGGATTGTTGTTGCACTGAGGGGCTCAGAGTGGAACACGTTGATGTGGAGAAAGGTCCGTGCTCCCTCTGCAAAGTGGAAATGATTTGTCTTTGTGCAATTTTCCTGGCACACTTCCCAACTCCTGTCTGGTAGCATCATTACCCCATATTCCCCAATTAGGTTTATTCCCTTGGTAAATGTTCCTTTCCCTCTCCAACTCTATGATAAATGAAACGCAGTTGTGGTCACTGTCACCAAAATGGTCTCCCACTGCGAGATCTGACACCTGCACTGGCTCATTTCCGAGCACCAAATCCAAAATGGGCTTCCCCGCCGAAGCCTGTCCATATATGGAGCAAGGAAAAATTCCTGAACACACCTCACAAAAAACGGCTCCATCCAAATCACCTGAACTAAGGAGTTCCCAGTCAATATTTGGAAAGTTGAAGTCATCCATACAACGACTCTGTTACATGCAGTTTTCCAAAATCTACCAGTCGATCAGTTCTTCAAACTCCCTATTGCTATTTGGGGGTGTGTAGAAAACCTTCAATGAGGTGACTGCTCCCTTGCTGCTCCGAAATTTCATCCATATTAACTCAGTAGACAAACGTTCCTCAACAAACTTTGTTTCTGTAGCTGTAATGCACTCGCTGATAGCAATGCTATACCGCCTCCCCTTTCATCACCCTCCCTGTTCTTCCTAAACGTTCTAAACCCTGGATCATCTAGCGACCATTCCTGCCCTTGTGAAACCCACGTCTCCTTTCTGGCCACAACATCATAGTCCCATGTTCTAAGTTCGACACTGATATTTCTGACAGTCTTTGCGTTAAAGCAGACGCACTTTAATCGATTCCTTTGTTTCATTACGTGAATAACCTTCCTGATGGATGCATTATATCCTATCACTGTACCATCTCCAACTATCCCCTTCTCAGATATGTATCACTGGTTCACACCTCCTGGTAAACTAGTTTAAAGTTTCCTGAACCAAACTAACCAATCTCCCACCCACGGGAATTGTGCCCCTCCAGTTCAGGTGCAACCCATCTTTCTTGTACAGCTTGCCCAGAAGGCAGCCCAGAGATCAAAGTATCTGAAGCCCTCACCGGCATCTGCCTCAGAGCCACGTGTTCAGCTGCACTCACTGACTGTACTTCACCACACTGACTCGAGACACAGGTCGGAAACCTGAGATCACTGCAGTACTCGCCCTGCTCTTCAGTTTCCAACCTAACACTCTGTTGGCACTTTTCAGATCCTCAATAACTTTCTTGTCGATATCATTCGTGTCAACATGTAACACGATTTCCAGCTGTGCTCATCCTCTCACTTCAGAATCCAGTAAATCCAATTGGCGATCACCCGGATTCTGGCACGGCGGAGGCAAGATAACTTCTGGGAGAACGTAAGAATGTTGGAAGACTGTTCAATTTCCGTAATAAATAGGGAATAGTGCATAGTATAACCAAGGTAAATAATTGAGAAACGGGGGAAGAAAAACTGTTTTGCAAGAGAAGCAAAGAAAGAACAAATTTCAGAGAAAGAGACCCAGAGAATAGAGCAATCAGTTTCAGGCATGGAATTAGATGCAGGTTGATACATAAAATCAAAAGTGAGATAGAGATGGAAAAGCAGAATAAGGTACTGATACAGAGAATGGAAGATTCAGAATGAAAAGAAAGAACCAACAGCACGTTCCAAATCCCAGGACATCACAGAATGCTGAATAGACATGCTATTTCTGTTTTAATCTCGGCAATCAGACGGCCATTTGCATAGTCTCAACTCTCAGAGTTAGCAACAATGTGATGGCTGATTTGTCCGAGTGGTAGTTATTGGTACCACAGCAGTGCGCAGAAATCTGTTTGGATGCTTCCAAGACATGATTGAGTTTGGGGAAATTCATTTACCGGCTGAGGTTCATCAATGGGTCTTGGCGAAGATTGATTTGCAGATTGAGGAAAATTACTTTGAAGACTTAGTAAGTGCAAACTGCCGGGCTAAGGTGAGCTTCAATCTCATTTAGTCATTCCATGCAATGTTGAAAGTAAATAGATACACGAAAAGGAAAGTCGCAGCAGAACCATCGAAAAGAATCAAGGAATGGTCTTTTTATAATTTCACAGCTTCTTTCAAGGATTAAAAGGCGTCATTCTCCGCAGATTGGCAACGAGTTTAAAAAACAGGCTTTTTGCTGCAGTGTCCTATATCAATGGTGGCCTCAACACACAACAGCCATTTTTAAATTCTGAACAATACATTGATGCCATTTAACGTCAATCTTATTCTTGCTCGATCTGATATGAAAATGGAGACATGAACCCTAGCCTCCTGGGTAAAAAGAGATGCAGACATTTCCATCACACGAATACGACCCCCAGTAGCTTTTCATTTATTGCTAATTATTGAAGTGCAAACCAGTAGTGAGAATCAGCTGGAGCCAATTCTCTCCTCAAGGGTTGCAGATCAGTCTAAAATCACACAACTGAAAGAAATACTACCAATTAAGGAACGGGGTATGCAGCAATCTCCGCTGCTTTTGCACAGTCGATTAATCTGTTAAAAAGTTGCCTTTAACACGGATCTCACTGCCCACAAGGCTCCATTCAGTCTGTCAGAATTCAACAAAGACTGTATTGCTCCACGAAAAATCTGGATAGGATGTAGCATCTCATTGTTAGCTCGTGTATCCAATACCCACAATGCACACAACTGAATGTCCAATGTCAGTTATGTCTTGCTGTCAGCATTGTCTTTTTGCAGACAATACAAAGTCTGCACACAGCAGAGTGTGACAACGTCGACCTGTAATATAATAGAGATTTTAATCCTGCAGACATTGTGTTTCTATACAAATTACAAAAATTAGTTCTGCTGAGTATTACAAGTATCAGTCATCAGTTAATATAGACATTGAAGTAACTTTAACAATATATAACATGAACACTGATGAGCGTTCAAATATTAACTGTCCTTCATTGTAGGTATTGCAGTACTTACATAATTCACACCGTTTCCAAATATCAGTCATCCCTCATTGAGTAATTGCATTACCTTCATTATTTTATCACTGTCGACAATACATAGTTTGCACAATGTTGAGTGCCAGAATAGCTGCCCTTTCTCGCAGAGGGTATTATAATACTGCAGAGGGAAAAACAATGACTGCAGATGCTGGTAGCCAGATGCTGCCTGAACTGCTGTGCTCTTCCAGCATCACTGATCCAGAATTATAATACTGACGTCCAGTGAGAGCGAGACATTTGGATACAAAAATAACTTCAAGGTAGGAGAAAGAGGATGATTGTCGAGTCCTGTGATATGCTGCGTACCACAATGATTGCTGCAGTGTCCACTGCCTATTTTTTTGTTTTTTTTTAAATACAAATGATTCGGATTTTATTATAGTAGCATGGTTGTTAAGTTTGCACATTACGTTAAAACTGTCGACATTGTTAACACTTTAGGAGGTTATCTCAGAGTACAACGGGGCCTTGATCAGATGAGTCAATAGGTCAGGATATGCAGATGGACTATTTGTTTTAGATTAGATTACTTATCGTGTGGAAACAGTTCCTTCGGCCCAACAAGTCCACACCGACCCGCCGAAGCGCAAGCCATCCATTCCCCTACATTTACCCCTTTACCTAACACTATGGGCAATTTAGCATGGCCAATTCAGCTGACCTGCACATCTTTGGACTGTGGGAGGAAACCGGAGTACCCGGAGGAAACCCACGCAGACAAGTGGAGAATGTGCAAACTCCACACAGTCAGTCGCCTGAGTCGGGAATTTGTATAAATATTAGGTGTTACCTTTTGGCAATGCAAATCAAGGCAAGACTTATGTATTTAAACGGTGAGTCGAGAGGGGTGTTGCTGATGTAAGAGATTTTGGTTACAAGTTCATAGTTCCTTGAAGGTGGAGTCATCGTTAGACAGTGCTGTGAAGAAGACATTTGGGACCCTTGCCTTTATTGGTCAATTCATCGGGTATTACAGTTTCAGCTTTATTGGACAGGTTACTTTTGAATGTTCCGTTCAATTTTGGATTACCAAAAATTCCAAGCATCTCCCTGTTATCGGAAAGATGATGGCAAACTTTAATGGGAAGAGAAAATATTGACAACATATTGCCGGGGCTAGACTGTTAGAATTACAGGGAGATAATGTATATTTCGTGCCTCTTTTCCTTGATGTTTCGAGAGTTTCGGGGTTACTTTATAGCAGTTTATAAAATCACAGGCTCGGATACGTTGAATATCCAAAATCTTTTTCCCAGGGTAGAGGCGACCAAAATTAGATGACAGGGGAGAGGGGAAAGATTCAAATGGCGCCCAAATGGCAGCTTTACGACATAGAAGGCTGTGTGCGTCTGGACTGAGCTGGCAGACGAAATGTCTGAGTCTGGTGCCGTTACAATGTTGGGAAGTTATGTTAAAAGTTACATGAATAGGAAAGGTTTCGTGGGATATGGGCAACAAGCCGGAAAATGGGACTTCATTCGTTTAGGATATAAAGCCCGTGTTTTAGAAGTGAGACAGAACTGTCGTTTTCCATTGTATGCACGGATATGACTCCATGATATCGTATTATTTTCCAAAACACGCAGGTTATACACTGCTGCCTGTTGAAATAGCAGTGATCCTACGCCTTAGACACTGTGTAACCATATGCAGAACATATGATGTAAGCTGATGTGTTTCTCAATCTTCTCCAGGGAAGGAAATCAGCTGCTTGTGATTACAAACTCACTTCATTTTGCTTGTCTTTTTTAAGTTATGTCTGGATAGTTAGAGATATACAATAAATTTGGTCAAACGAGTGATGCCCACAACGACTGAATGAACAAGAAGAAGCATTTACATTGTACTTTGAGATTATCAGTTCAGGAACAAAGGTTGGATGGCAGCCCTCCATATTTGATTTTACTTCGCTGAAACATTGCAGAGTGCTCCCACTGGTTTTCACCAGGTTAATCATGATTCATGTCTGTCTCTCCACTTACAAATCTCCTTAATCTGAGTAGATGTTTGACTGATGAGTGAAATGGTCTTTTCGCATTCACATCACGGAATAGTTCTTTATTTGCAATTATTAACAGCAATATAAATTGTGCTAACATATAAAGAGTTCCAATTCTCCAGGTAGTTCATAACGCAGAAAAAAGAAATCGGTGACCATGAGAACTTCCCTGTTTTTAGTTCTTGGATTCTTGATGACGATGCAGCTGGGCACTGCTGATGAAGGATTGCAACCACGTATTTTCTTTTCAGGTGAGTCCATGTATCATCAAACATAGTCCAGAAGAGTTCAGAAGGTCAGGTGGAGGAGATTCATTCCCCTGAAGATCACGTTCTCGTCTGTAGTGTTTAGATTTACAAGTGTCTCGAATGAATTAGTTGATATGTTCAAAATCTGTCCGTGGGATGGAGGCATCTCTTGGAACACCAACATTTGTTGCACCTTCCTAATGTCTCCAAAGGGCATTCAGGAATCCATCACATTTCGGTGAATGTGGAGTCACATATAAAGAAGAAAAGTTAAAAAAATCAGTTACTTTCCCTGAAGGAAACGAGAGGAGTAGGTGTTTCTTACTTTCTTCACACAATTTGAATATCATCCGAACTTCATTACTTTCCATTGAGAGATTCGAAGAGATGTCCTCAGAATAGTTAGTTATGGATAGTGATTCTAGTGACAGTCCTGCATGTCCACCATCGAGTCGCATGACATTTGGTGAAGCAGTGCGGTCATTTCCCATGAGTGCAGAATTTATTTTTGTTCAGAACCATTTGTGCTGGTTTCTTTTTCAATACAGTTATGTCACCACTTCATCAATTACCTCCTCGTCTTTACTTTCCAGGTGTAACCGTTGGCTGCAAAACCACTGGTGGAGTATGCAGAATAGGACATTGTAAAGAAGGGGAAGTCCAGCTGGAAGAGAAATGCTTGTTACTTCTCAAGTGCTGCAAAGCTGATTAAATTGAATCGTGAAAGTGTAAATGCGACCTACCAAGGTTCATCTGAGGCTGTGGCTGAAGCCAACTGCTGTCTCTGTAATTTATTCGCTCCAGACTGTGTACACCCCCATAAAACCTTCTCCATTTCTATGGAATCGTGAATAAAACCCTCACCGCATTGCTTACATGTTGCATCACGTTTCTTATTATAGATTGTGCCTGGTATGCGTTTTATTGTCGCTAGTTTGGGGAGCGGAGGGGGATGAACCTCCAACAAATAGCAGTAACACAGTCGCCTCCAAACTAGACTTCTTCAGGGCCTAACATTTTGAGTCCATAGCAAATGACCAACTAATAATGTCTCTAGAATGACCAGGTATATGATAAGCTGTTCCTTCCATTTCCATGATCACCTTCATCGAGAATGTGCACCGTGGTAGATATACCGCTCCCTGCAAGTTTCTTTCAGATCCATTCACCATCCAGATTTGGAAATGTGTCAGAGATTCCTTCTGTTTCATCAAAATCCGAGAATTCCCTGCCAAATATTTCTCTGTGGGCCATTCCATAGCACCGGGGCAGCAGATGGTTCAAGTAGAATTTCACTCCCATACCCAAATATCCTCAAATGGCAAATGCGACAAGAAACAAATAACCGAAAGGCCAGCATTCCTCACGGACAATTACTGAAAATAAATGAAGGATTGGTGAATTCAGCAGTGGTGTTGAAGAAAGAAAGAAAGAAGGACAGAGAGAAACAAGGAAAGAGAGAGTGAGAAATAGACAGAAAGAGGATAGAGAAAGAAAGTAAGAAAGACAGAGAAAGGGAGTGAGAAGGATAGAAAAAGGATATAAGGAAAGAAAGAGGGAAAGAAAGAGTTAGGAAGAGGGAAGAGAAAGAGAGAGAGAGGAAGGAGGTGAGAGGAATGAAGAGAGAGAGGAAGGAAGACAGAGGAAGGATGGAAGGAAGGAAGAAAGGAAAGAAAATTCCGAGTTTAGTTCTGTCAAGAAGGCTCACATTTTGGGTGGTCGATGTGTTGGTGAAAGGCTCAGTATCTGCACCCGTCACTGTATTGCACCATACAACTGTAAGAAAATGATTGCAACAGCAGAATTACCCTCGCACATCCAACCAAAGAGAAAACAAACATGGAAGACGTTTACCGACTTGCATTTAGCTTTTGATCAATTTGTCAATGTTGTTGAGGAGCAGTCCACTGTCACTGAACACTTCCAGTACAGAAACAAGTCATTCAGCCGAGCAAGGTCTCTCCATAGTTTCAAAGAACTATCTTGTAGACGCAGCAATGACATGCAAAATCCACACAGATATCCACCGAGGGTGGAACTGAACGTGGCTCTCTGACATTATGATGGAGCAATTCTAAACACCATGCCACCCCTGGGGGACCGCAGGACCAATGTGACTGAGGTTGTTTCATGCAGTGGGGAGTGGGTAATCGATTGGATTAACTTGAGGGGTTTAACGGGATTGATGTTGTATTCAACAAGCAAATATTGAATGTGTGCACGATGATGTAGGAAGCGTGGGATTGTATCATTCTGAATGCAAAAGGGGCAGAGAGACAGGAAGTCTTAGATTCTGAGTCATCATGTTGTATTTCACTCATTTAAACTATTTGAAATTGCGTGTAGAGTTGCTCACAGTGGGAATCGCACTCAAACACATCCACCAAACCAGTCACAGGGATGGATGTACACACATTGAAAACACAAGCATACTCACCTCTTGCTCAAACTACATGGCAACAGGGATATGAGAAAGCGTATGGGTACTGTTGGAATATCAATGCCAACTTTAACCATTTGGCTTACACTCTGCCTGAAGCATTGTGGGGAAGAAAACAAAAAAAAATTCAAAGTATGGTCAGTACCTTATGGGAGAGAAGAATTCTGACTTTTCTCTGTCTTTACAGTAAATGTGAAGAAAACAAATAGAAATGATAGAGCAAGAGAAACTGGGAGAATGGAATCACTTTCAGCTGTTCAACCACACATGCAGGTTCCCGCTGGATGATTGGACAGAACCAGACATTTCAATTGCAGAATTATGATGTATTTCTGGTCTGAAACGGAATGCGAAAATCGACTGAGGTGAAAGCATATAATTGGCAACACATTTATAAACTCACTGCAAGAACATTTCCCTACAGATTTTAAAAAATACAATGTTCTTGTGACCCTTGGAAGAGACTCATTATATTATGCGTGGAACAGCTGGGGGATGTAACTGGAGAATTGATTTCAGGGAGCAGGCAGAGAATTTACTCCAATATTTTATATAGTTTCTTTCAGCGGGAGTCACGAAGTATTTAATCGAACTTAAAAGATAAAACATAGAACAGTTCATAGAACATAGAACAAAACATGCTATTCGGCCCTCGATGTTGTGATGACCTATCAAATTAACCTGATGCCCATCGAACATACACCAATCCATTGTTGTCCGCATTTATGTCCAATGCCCATTAAAATGTCCTGAATATCAGGGGATCGATTACAATTGCAGGCTGGCCATACCACGGCACTACTACTCTCTGAGTAAAGAAACAACTCATTGTATCTGACATAAATCTGTCACCCCTCAATCTTAAACTACGTCCCTGTGTAAGCCTTCACCATGCGAGGAAAAACGCCTTCACTGTCCACCCTACCTAACCCTTGGATTATGTTATACGTCTTGATGAATTCACTTCTCAACCTTCTCCTCTCCAATGCAAGTAGCTTCAGTTCCCTCAGCCTTTACACGTAAAACCTTCCTTCCATTCCAGGCAACACTTTCGTAAATCTCCTCTAAACGCTTTCCAAAGCTTCGTCGTCCATCTTATAAGGCGGTGAACAGAACTGTACACAGTACTCCATGTGCGGCATTACCAGTGTCTTGTGTACTTGAAGCATGACTTGCTTGTTCGGAAAGTAGTCACACAGTAATGAACGTATAGTAACACACCGTATGCTTTCTTGACAACACTATGAGAGCTGAAAATGTGTTTTTGGCTAAAGCGCAGCAGGTCAGGCAACATCCAAGTAACAGGAAATTCAAGGAACACTATCAGTCTAGATGGAAAATTTCAAGTAATTACGCACCTGGACAATGTTATCTCTCTGTTCATCTGCACTGCAAAGAGTTTTACCATTAATCCAGTAGTCAAATTCCTGTTCCGTCTTCGGATGTGAACTACCTCACAATTTTCTGCATGAATCCTCATTTGCCAGTTCTCAACCCAGCTCTGCATCTTATCTGCTGAGATATTTGGATCATTGATAGTCACAGGTGAGATGATGAATGAGTGGACTTTGGCGAAAGTGGTGCCACTGTTTAAGAAGAGTGGCAAGGACAAGCTAGGGAACTATAGATGAGTGAGACCGACCTCGGTAGTGGGCAGGTTGTTGGAGGGAATCGTGAGAGAAAGGATGTATATGTATTTGAAAAGGCAAGGACTGATAACGGATACCCAACATGGCTTTGGGCGTGGGAAGTCATGTCTCACTTAATTAGGTTTTTGACGAAGTAGCAAATAGGATTAATGAGGACAGAGCGTTAGACGTGATCTATATGGAATTCAGTAAGGCGTTTGACAATGTTCCCCATGGGGAGACTCATTAGCAAAGTTAGATCTCATGAAATGCAGGGAAAACTTGCCATTTGGATACAGAATTGGCTCAAAGATAGAAGACAGAGGATGGTGGTGGAGGGTTTTTTTTCAGACTGGAGACCTGTGACCAGTGGTGTGCCAAAATGATCAGTACTGGGTCCTCTTTTTTTGTCATTTAAATAAACAATTTGCAAGCGAACATAAGAGGTACAGTTAGTGAGTCTGCAGATGACATCAAAATTGGAGGTGTAGTGGACAGCGAAAACGGTTACCTCAGATTACAATAGTATCTTGACCTGATGGGCCAATGGGCTGAGAAGTGGCAGATGGGTCTAATTCAGATAAATGCGAGGTTCTGCATTTTGTGAAAGCAAATCAGAGCAGGCCTAATAGACATAATGTTAATGTCCTATGAAGTGTTACTGAACAAAGACACCTTGGAATGCAGGTTCATAGTTCCTTCAAAGTGTTAGATAGAATAGTCAAGAAGGCGTTTGGTATGCTTTCTTTTATTGATCAGAGCATTGAGTACAGGAGTTGGGAAGTCATTTTGTCACTGTACAGGACATTGGTCAGGCCACTGTTGGAATATTGCGTGCAATTCGTGTCTCTGTCCTATTTGAAAGATGTTCTGGAACTTGAAAGGGTTCAGGATGTTGTCAGGGTTGTAGAATTTGAGCAATGGGGAGAGGCTGAACAGGCTGGGGTTGTTTTCCCTGAAGTATCGGAGGCTGAGGGGTGACCTTATGGTGGTTTACACAATTATGAGGGGCATGGATATTGTAAGTATGCAAAGTCTTTTCCCTGGAGTCGGGGATTCCAGAACTAGAGGGAGTCAGTTTAGTGTGAGAGGGGAAAGATATCAAAGAGACCTCAGAGGAAACTTTATTTCACACAGAGGGTGGTACGGGTATGGAATGAGCTGTCCGAAGAAATGGTGGAGGCTGGTACATCTACAACATTTAAAAGGCATTTGGATTGGTATATGAATACGAAGGGTTTGGGTAGATTTGGGCTGGCACCTGGCACGTGAGTCTAGATTGGGTTGTGATATCTGCTCGGGATGGACGGTTAGGACCGAAGGGTCTGTTTCCATGCTGCACATCTCTATGACTCTGTGACTCTGTAACCCGTAACATCCAACGGCACTATCCACTACTCTGCCTACCTGTGTGTCATCGGCAAGTTTACAAAAGCATTCTTCTACGCCACATACTTTACACAGATGACAAACTGAAGATAGCCAAATACAGATCCTTACAGCACACGACTGAAAACTGATCTTCAGGATGAACAGTTTCAACCAATCACCGCCCGCTGATTTCTTTCAGCTAAATAATTTCTGATCCAAACCGCTATATCACCTTCAATCTCGAAACGCTGCATTTCGTGCAATAGCCTACCGTGTGAAAGCATACTAATGCCTGGCTGAAGTTGATATGCACACATCAGCCGCTTTGCCTTCATTCACCTGTTCTGTCATCTTCTCGAAGAAATCAGTAAGGTTATTGAGGTATGACCAACCTTTCTCAAAACCGCATTGATGATCCATAATCAAATTACTCCTTTCCAGGTGATACAAATATTATCTCTTATAATATTTTCCAGCACCTTACCCAGAACTGAAGCAAGTCTCTCTGACCTATAATTATCAGGTTTAAGCCGAGTCCCCTTCTAAAAGACGGGTACAGCATTTGCTGTCCTCCAGACTTCAGACACTTCTCCTGTCGACAATGAACCATAAAGATCAAAGCTAAAGTCCCTGCAATCTCCTCCCTGGCTTCCCAGAGAATCCGATCATAAATCCCATACAGCCCAGCGGGCTTCTTTATTTTCAGAATTCTCAAAATTGCTAAAACCTCCTCTTTGTCAAATACACTATCATCTAATCTAGAACCATACATGTATGTATTGCCGTTATCAAAGGTGAATACTGGCAAAAAGTCTTCATTAAGCTCCGCCCCTATGTCCTTCATTTCCACGCAAAACTTCCCACTGCTATATTTGATTGGCCTAATCTTCCTGTAGTCATTCTTTAATTCCTGATATTCCTATCAAACGCTTGGAACTTTACTTGATCTTATCCAGCAGCAACTTCTCATATCCACTCTTGGCTCTTCTTAGCCCTCTCTGTGGTTCATTTTGGCTCATGTATAACTTTCAAGCCACCTATTTGAAGCTACACACGTTATCCTTACGTCAGCCACCTTCTACCTCCTGACAAGAGCTTCAACTTCTTTAGTATGCCATGGTTGATAGGCATTTACTTATCAAGGACCCACTATAGCAACTCCTTGAACAAGCTCAGAGTTCACATGCGTCCATTCCTGCAGTTTCTTTCCCCATTCTATGCTTGTTCTATCTTACCTAATCGCATCATAATTGTCTTTCTCCCAATTAGCCCTCTTTCCCTGCTGTACATACCCATCCCTGCCCATTGCTCATGTAAACATACTCAAATTGTGATCACAATCGCCAAAGTCCTCACCTACATCCAAATCTAACACCAGGCCGCGTTCATTCCCCACTCCCAAATCCAGTATGGCATCGCCCTTTGTTGGCCTGTCTACATACTGTGTCAGAAAACTCTCCAGCGCGCATTGAGCAGAAACTTGCACATCTAAAATACTTGAAGACATCAGGGTGGCTAACGTGACGCCATTATTAAACAACCTGGGAAGGAAAAGCCAGGGAAGTATTGGCTATTGAGATTAACATTTGTGATGGGCAACCTGCTGCAGGGAACGCTGAGGATAGGATTTGCATGTATTTGTAAGTACAATGTCTGATTCGCGATAGTCAAGCTGGTTGTGTGCGAAGGAAATTACATTTCATTAACTTGATTATTTTGGAAGAAGCAGTGAAGAGGATTGATGAGTGCAGAGCAGGGGTCGTGACTTCAGTAAAACGTTCGATAATTTTACTCGTGGTAGACTGCTTAGTGATGTTAAATCTCATGGAAAATAGGAAGAAAATGTCAGTCAGATTTAGATTGAAATGAGAAGACAGATGGTGATCGACGAAGGTTGCTTTTCAGCCTGTCGGCAGATGACCAGTGCCGTGTCGCAAGCACCAGTGTTGGGTCCACTGCTATTCATCATTTCTCTAAATGATTTGAATGTGAACATAGGACATATGGTTTATAAGTTTACAGATGACACCAAAATTGGATGTGTACAGGACAGAGAAGAAGGTTTTCTCAGAATATAACGGGATCTCGATGAGATGGGCTAATGAGCTGAGGTGTGGCGGATGGAGTTTAATTCAGATAAAGGTGAGGTGCTACATTTTCGAATGTAAAATCAGAGCGGGACGTATTCACAAAAAGGTGAGGTTCCCAAACAGAAAAGCAGTTTCGAGGTTAAAATGGCCTCCCGCAGCTCCGAGCCACAGGAGCTACTCCTTCACTGCAACCCTCAGCGGTCTTACAAAGGCAGAGGAAGTCCCAATTCAGCCAGTCAGTACCGCTGCGATGAGATAGGCTGAGCGCATTCTGCTCCCCTAAAGAGTTACACAGTAATAGAATGAAGTATTCATCGCGTCATAGAGATCTACATTACAGAACAGATCTTTTACTCCTACTTACCAGATGTCCTAATTTAATTTAGTTTCAATGTCAGCATTTGGCCCATTTCCCTCGAAACTATTCCTTTCTATATACCGATCCAGATGTCTTTTTCAGTACAAGTCTCCACCACTATCTCAGGCGACTGAGATACACGCATCATCCTCTATGTGAAAATGTTGCCCCTTGGATCCCATTTAAATTTTCCCCTCTCTCCCTAAATCTATCCCCAATCGTTGTGGACTCCCAACCTCAGGGAAAAGATCTTTCTATTTAACCTATCCATGTGCAAAATGATTTTATGGTCCTCTTTATGATCACCCCTCAAATACAATAGTTTATTTTAATATGTTGCGACTGTGTAAATTTTTCAAAACAGCATCAAGAGCCAAAAATGAAATTAATGATTAAGATTATCTGAACTGGTTGTGTTGTTAAAGGGGCATATGTTAATTAGGAAAAAAGGAAATCTGCTCTCCTCCTCAATATGTGTCTGGTGAAAATTGAGCACATGACTGAGACTGCAAAATCGATGACTCGCTGAATCTGTAAGAACGCATTTTTGACCATGTAGCGTTGTACTCAAAAGTTAGTCTACGTTCTGTGCTCATCTTTTAACCTCTTAGAGATCAGGATCATTGACAGTGCGACCTCACCTCTGACAACAAATAATCATAATGGAGTACTTCTGAGCTCAGAAAAACCTCGACAACCAACGACAAGGCACAGCAGGAGGCAATACAGCCTTTCTAAGAACAGGGGAGCCCTGGTTAGCTATCGTGAAAAACAGAGAAGGGATAATTATAGATTTCCAGTTTGGATAGCTAAAACCAATGGGATTCATCAGGGATCAATTTGAGGCTATCAACAAATTACCATCAAGTTTAATGTTTTCAATAAAGGGGCTGAATGGACTGGAGCTTAGTTTGCTCATACACCATGATAGTTGTTCAATAAAATGTCAATTAGAGACGCAGTTTCTGCAATGGGATACAGACAGAGAAGTGAAGTGAGCAAATCGTTGGCAAAAAGTGAAATAGCGCAATGTGAGTCATGCAAATTTTGTGAATTGAAGGAAGCATAAAACAACTTTAAATTATATAATTGGAGACAGAATGCAGATTTCTGTGCCCTGGCACACAAATCAGATCAAGATAGTCTGTAGATATAGCAGATTATTTAGAAAATAAATGGAATGACATTGTTTCTTGCGAATGGTATAGGGTATGATTGTAATGATTTGTTTTACTGCATCTGTACAGGCCATTACTGTGACTATACACAACGTACTGTGTGCGGCTGTAATTCCATGAAGTGAACTACGAATGACTTTGGAAAGTTTTCAAAGATTTTACTCTTGACTCAATCTTAGGACGAAAGTATTATGATATGCACAATTAGTCGTTTAGGCCTTAGAAAATGAGAAATGTTCTTCATGTCCATATAACGTTTTGAGCTAGTGAATACCTGCTGAATATTTTATCTTGTATGGGAGAATAAAACTGAGGAGGTCATTTAAGAATAAGACGCATTCATTAAAATACAAACAATGTAAAGATATTAAACGTCGCATTTTAAAATTATACTGGCACATTTGAACACCTATTCAAATCTAATGGGACTATTTGTTACGAAAGAAATGGCATTGCGGACGACAGCAACAATGATGTCCCTACGTGGAACATGGAATGTAATGAATTCATACAGTTCTATCATTGTTCAAAGAGACCTCATTCGGTCCACTTTGGGGCTGGATAATGTTATTGTGAGATTCAACTCAAGAGAGCAGAAGGTGCAATCTTCTTGAGAAGGAATAGCCTATTGTTCTCTCCCTCTCGCCGTATTCCTCCTCCCAGTAATATCTGTGAGCTGAAAACTCCTCAGTCATCTTTACCACTCATGCCCGATTTCTGACGGAGATTCATTGGAATCTGCCCACTTCCTCAAGCAAAGGTAATTCAGCCCAATTCAACTGTTCTGGGAAGTAATCCCATAGACAGCAGCTTGTAAGTGCAGAACAACTTTATGTGTTGAAGGATTACTCGAATGATAGATCAGTGAGCCTGAAAACATTGGTGCATAAGTTGTTGGACAGAATTGACTGTGTTGGGGATTTACACGCATTTTTAAATGCAACGACAGATTAGGAATACTCATCATGGCTTTGTGTATCAGAAATCATGTCTAACAAACTCGATTGCCTTTTGAAGAGGTGGAAAAGAAGATTGATGAAGGCAGTGCGGGAGACGTTATTCATGTAGACTTCAGCTCGGCGTTCGACAGGATCCCATTTGGCAGACACGTTAGTAATGCTAGATTTAAAATGGATCCAAGCTGAGCTGGCCATTTGACTACAAAATTAGATTGAAGATAGGAGATAGTGGTTCGCACAGGATTGCTTTCCTGACTGGAAACCTGTGACCAGTGGTGTCCCACAGGTGATGAGTTCACTACTCTGTGTCATTTATACAAATAATTAGAATGTGAACATTTGCCTGTTTAGCATGTAGTCAGGTGAAATAAAATTCGAGGAACAATGGGCGAGTAATGTTTACATCAGAGTAGAATGCGACTTTGATCAGCTGGGTCAATAGGCTAAGAAGTGACAAATCGTGTTTAATTTAGACAAATGTGAAGTGTTGCATTTTGGGAAGTAAAAACAGGGCAGAGCTTGGACAATTTATGGTTGGGCCCTGGGGAGTGTTGGAGAACAAAAGGGTGCAGGGTCATATTTCCTGGAAAGTGGAGTCACAGTAGACAGGATCGTGAAGAAGGCTTTTGACATATTTGACTTCATTTGTCAGCGCATTGAGTATGCAAGTTGGGAGATGATGTTGCGACTGTGCAGAAAGTTGGTTTGGCACATTTAGAATAATGTGTTTAATTTGGTTCTCACTGCTATCGAAAAGATGTTGTTAAACTTGACAAAGTGCAGAAAAGATTTACAAGCAAGGAAGACACTGCGCAGCTGGGCTTTTTGTTTCACATTGGAGCATCAGAGGCCTGAGCGTAACATTATAGTGGCTGATAAAATCATGCGGGGGCTAGATAGCCTGAATAGCCAAGGTATTTTTCCCAGGATAGTGGAGCCCAAAACTAAAGGAAAAATATTAAAGGTGAGAGGACAAAGATACAAAAGGGACAGAATTTTCATCAGAGTGTGGTGTGTGTGTGTGGAACTGGCTAACAGAGAAGGTGATGGAGGATGATAACGTTACAAATTAAAAAGGCACTACGATGTTCATATTAATAGGACCGAGTAAGAGGAATATGGGTCCAATTCTGTCCAATGGGACGTGTTTGGATTGGGATGACTGGTCAATGTGGACGAGGTTCCGTGCTGTATGACTCTGTAAGAGAGTTGAGGAGAAAATCTGGAAGGACCTTTTGAGAGGGAATTCTCTTCCTCAGATGTTTGTGGTGCCTCTCTGCTTAAATTTCTTCAATGTGCTCTTCAATTAATTGACAGAGAATTGAGTCAGTGATAATGAGACACAGGCAGGAAAGTGAGGCCGAGACCACAACTTGATCACCCATAAACTGACTGATTAGTGGAAATGGTTCGAAATGTCCAGTGACACACTCCTGCTCCTCAGTCCCATGTAACTATGTTCCATTCAGCCCCTCAAATCTGCTAGACAGGAGCAGTTGGAGGTGACTTTCTCCATAACATAGTCCACAGAATTAAGGAAGTTCTGTCAACTACTGATGCATCAGTGAACTGCACTCTGGAGATAATGGATATATCAAACCTTCTGATCTGAAAAGTTCCAGAATCAATCCAGTTCACTTAATGCTGAATGTCAGCACAGTGCTATCCCTGATGGAAGGCTATAGGTTGTACTGAATGAGGAGACACAGCTCAGTGCCAACCTCCTTTTTGGAACAAGTTGTTTTCACATTTAAATGGATTCAGCTTTGAAAAATGTCACTGTAAATCTCAGGGAGTATAGTGCAATGACTTTCTCCTCCTTGTATACAGACCTTCCCTTCTGTGCAGTCTCTGCTCAATTGTTTACCATGGACCCAGACACACTGTCAATGCAGTACCCAAATCTCGTCAGGAGGGTGGTCACCAGATTTTGGATAACCTTGAGTGAACACAGCTAATAACACAATCCCGAAGAAAGCATCCACTGCGCCTCCACTGACTTTCCAATGACAGGAGCAAGTCGATTTCCCACACAAATCGTGCACCAATTCCGTGTTGAAAATGCCTCAGTTTTACTGCTGGCTGAGAAAGTCGTTACATTTCTGCACAGTCCCATAGTAACAGTTCCTCTCACCAAAGACGTAGTTGATAATTCACATTACCTTCTCTTTATCTCAGCAAATATAATGGCAGCACCAGTTTTCCCAATGATTTGATCAAAATACCCAGAGAAGAGTGACAGAGGGAACAAAACTCACTTCAAGCAGGACATACCTAAATGGACGTGAACACGAGAAAATCAGAAAAGTTAGAATAAACTCCCGTTTTATTTTACTTCCAATTCATCTTTAGGTTTCCCTTTTCCCCTTTTCCTTTCTTTCTCCCCCTTCTTTTTCTGGGCATTTCTCCATCCATTCAATTCAAACCATACACCCGACTACCCCGTCCCTCCACCCCAAGCCCAACCATCCCTGACACCAAAACATATAACATTCTTTCCCAGTTGCTTTCTGTTCTGATGTGAGGTACATTTTCTGAACTCGAAATTTATCTTGTTTTTTTTCTCCCGACAGAGGCTCCATGCCTGCTGAGATTCCCCAACACTTTCAGATACTGGAGAACTTCATTTCAGAGATTCAGCATTCAAAGCTTTTTGGTTTATTTCGCCTTTAATACTTTTGTTTGACGGGTTGTCGTCATCACTAGCAAGGGCAGCATTTGCATACATCAATAATTGCCCATGATTGCGAGGCCATTTTGAAGATAATATGGAACCAAATATATTGTTGTGGGTCTGAAGTCACACTTCGTCCAGACCGGGTATTCATCTTAAGTTTCTTTACCAATGGCTATCAGTGAAATAATAAAATAAATCCTGATGCTTTATCGTTTCCATGAGTGAAATTAGGTTTCATTCGAATATTTGCCATTCGAATTTAAGTGGTCAGACAAGAACGCGAACCATAAAGTCTGGAGTTAACAGAAGGGTAGATGACGGCTAATTCAGCAGTAGCACTGAGTCTGAACTGGAGAATGGTGATATTATAGTTGTGGAAGTAGGCGGGTTTGATGTCAGAGAGAATACACCGATATAAAACAGTACAGCGTGAAAGGCAGACGCAAGGCTCTGAATAATTCTGTTCTTTCTTAGATGATTATGACTGAGTAGTGTTACATCATGGAAATGAAGTGGACTTTGTGACTGAAACTGAAGATTGCAGTTTATGTCTTTGCTAAATATACATAACAGCAATAGCAATAACATTCACCTCAGTTCATAGATTTGGCAAGAACGCTGGGAAGAGAATTTCTCTCCCCTACATCTACCTGTATCTCCGCGCTCCTGTTGACAAATCGTGGTGCAATTCCTCCTTACTTGCAATGCTCACGATAAAATCTTTTCCTCTCCGTAACTTCAGCTCCAGATCTGGTCCAGATTACAGTCAGTAACCAGTTACTTTCCAATAACAGAACACGATAACGTTTGAAATAGGAAAAGCAGTCGGCTTTTCTATCGGTCAAACCTGCCCTGTCATTATTTAAGAATATGGCTGATCTACTTCAAGGTTCAACTCCACTTTCCTGCCAATGCCTGGCATCCCCCAACTCACCGAGATGTCAAAAACCTGTATAGCCTATCTGTAAAAACTTTCAGTGATCTAACTGCCACATTTCTTTGTGTAAGGGAATTCCAGACATTCACTAACTTCTGATAGAACACGTTTCTCTGCATCACAATGTTAATTCAACATCGCGTATTCTTTATCGTTGTCCCTGAATTTGAGACTCTGTTTCGGGAGTAGAACTGCATTCTCAACATTTACCTTCGCAAGCCCGCTCTGTGTTTTGTACATTTCAGTATTATTTCCCCTCGTTCACTTCAAGTACAATGAATAAATGCCGAAACATTTTAGATGTACCAGATAAATTAACACTTTCATTCCAAGAATAAACCTAATGACTCAATCAAGGTACTTGCTGCACCAGCGTGCTAACCATATGATTCTTATGCAGGAACACCCCAATCCCGTAGTACTGCACTTCTTTTTGGGGTCTTCTGCATTCACTAACGGCCTGCCATTTTGCTCACATGGTCAACATGCACGACCTCATACTTATTTTATAACGTAAAATTTACTGGGCAAATATTCGCCCTCTCACTGACATTATAGATATAACCTTTCAGATTCCTTACATCCTTAGTGCCATGTGGTCACTCTGTAACTATTTAGTCCAAAACGTTGTTTCAGCTGCTGCTGAAATGTATACCCTTGGTCTTCTCAGTTTAAAAGAAAACTTGTTCCTCTTGTTAGATACAGTTCCAGAACATCGGCCCGATTTCCATCATGCTTATTTTCTTGAATATATGTTCCTGGAGTCTGTAGGAGATGTTACGAGGTCACCAGAGAGCAGCAGATAAAGTCAGGATATGTGAGTATACTGTATAATTTACTAACTTTAGGTCTGGCCTTCTTTAGTTTCTGGAGTCTGTCGGAGATGATTCAATGTCATCTGGGTGCAGCTGAGTCTCTCGTGATACGTGAGTATACTGTAGAAATTACTTACTTTTAGGTTCGGTGATCGCTATTTGCTGGCGTCGTTCTGAGAGTGTACAACGTTACAGATTTGGGCAGCTTCTTTATCCGAAACACTACTCGGGTAGTATCACACACCTTTCCTCCACCTCAAAACGGAATAAACGTTCTGTGCGTCAGTTGGGAAGGTGGCGTGTCTTTTCTTTCGCTGTTCATTTTTTTCAGCGGTCTATTTGGTAATTTAGATCAGTGGGATTGGAGGTTCTGGAAGTTGAATGTTCCTTTTGCAGTACGTGGGATGTTATGGTCACCTATATTGTTCCTGCTGACTTCATTTGTGGGACGTCCAACCAACTCTAGCTCAATGAGGGAGCTGGATTGAGAGTTCGATGTAGATTGGATCATTCAGTAGGCTGAGGCAATTGTTGAGATGAGTTAAAGGGAGATAGTTAATCCACAGCCACGCGAATGAAGGAGAGGGGTCAGGAGGAGGAAAGGGAATTGGCAGCAAGTACACAAATCACCTGTGGTGGTTCCCCTCAACAAGTATACCGTGTTGATACTGTGGGTCTAGGGGAATTACCAAGGGTAAGCAATGGGGCACAGGCATCTGCCACAGAGTCTGTCTTTGCTGCTCAGACGGGAAGGGGAAGAGGAATGGAGCTTTAGTCATTGGGGTCTGAATAGTTAGGGAGACTGTGGGAATGATGGAGACTCATGTTCAGTTTATTGCCTCCCCGGTGCCAGGGTTTGTGATGTCTCTTATCCTGTTTATGGAATCCTTGCAGAGGAGAGGGAGCAGGCCCAAGTCGCGGTACGTATTTACACCACCGACGTAGGTCGGATGAAAGGTGGGAATCGCAGGCAGAAATTCAGGAAACAAGTGTGGAACCTTAGAGTTAGCACAGACAGAGATGTTATCTGTGGTTTGTTGCCCTTATCACCTGCCAGTGAAGAGTGGAACGGGGTGAGAGCAGAGCTGAACATGTGGCAGCCGGAATGGTGAAGAACAGAGGGACTTTTTATTCTTGCATAATTGGAGCTCTGTCTGGAAAAAGTGGCACCTCTACAAACAAAGTGGACTTCACATGGACCAGAGGGGTACAAATATTCTGGGAGTAGGCGGTTGAGTTGGTAATGTTCTTCGGGGGAAGGAGTTAAACTAATGCAGCAGGGAGATGGGAATCTGATCTGTAGTTCCAGTGAACAGGCGTTTGAGGGTAGTGAAATCAGTGATTGGATTACAAGGTCGTGAGAGTGCTCCGGCAATCAGGATTTTGATATGAAATGTGTGTACTTAAATGCAAGGAGCATCCAGAGTACAGTCGGAAAACTTGCAGCAGGGATTGATCCCGGGGATTTCGATGTTGTGGCCACTTCAGAGACATAGTTAGAGGAGGGAGAGAATGACTGTGGTAGATTCTGGGATTTAGACGTTTCAGTAAGAACAGAGAAGATGCTAAAATGGGTGTGCTTGGATCGGGATTGGCATTGCTAATTAAAGGTGGCATTACAGCAGCTGAGATAACGTTTGAGGACTAATCCACTGAGGTAGTTTAGGCTAAGGTTAGAAACAGGGAAGGAGAGGTCACCATGCTGGGAGCTTTCTACAGGTCTCCGAATTGTTCTAGTGATGGAGAGGAAAGAATAACAAAGATGATTCGCGATAGGAATGGTAGTAACAGAGTAATTTTTTACGGTGGCCATTAACTTTCCAAATATTGACTGGGAATAATATAGTTCAAGTAATTTAGATAGGTAAGTTTCTGTTCAATGCGTGGAGGAGGTCTTTCTGACACAGTATGGAGACAGGACAACAAGGGACAATGCCATACTGAAATTGGTACTGGGGAATGAACGCGGCCACATGTTAGTTTTGGAGGTCACAATCCGGTTATGTTTGCAATAGCAATGGGCATGACGAGTATATACTGCAGTGCAAGAGGGATAACTTGGGGATGGCAATTATGATGCGATTGGCAAGATTTAACATGCATAGGATGGGGATGGAATCTTCAGGGGATGGACACACATGAAATGTGGACCTTGTTCAAGGAGTCCTTGATAAGTATACACCTATCAGCCATGGTTTACTAAAGAAGTTGAAGCTCTTGTACAGAGAGAGAAAAAGGCTAACGGCAGGACAAGGTGTGAAGGGTCATTAGGGGGCTTGAGAGTTATACGTTCGCCAGAAAAGACCCACAGAGACGGCTAAGAGGAGTCAAGAGATTATATGAGAAATTGCTACTGGATAAGGTCAAGGAAAGCTCTCAGGCGATTGATAGGAATATCAGGAATTAAAGAATGACTGGAGGAAGATTAGGCCAATCAAAGATTGTAGTCGGAGGGTGACCGTGGAAACTGAGTACATGGGGAAGTATTGAATGAAGACTTTTTATCAGTGTTCACGTTGGAAAAGGGAAATATTAGTGAGAATATGGAGATGCAGGCTAATAGGTTAGATGAGATTGTGGATGACAAAGAGGAGGTTTTAGCAAATTTGAGAAATCTGAAAATAGGTAAGTCCCTTGGGCTGGATGGGGTTTACGCTCGGTTTCTCTGGAAAGCAGAGGCAAGATTGCAGAGTCTTTGGCTTTGACCTTTATGTCATCAGTGTCGACAGGAGTAGTGTCAGGACATTGGAGGACAGCAAATGCTGTTATGGTGTTTAAGAAGGGGAGTCGGGATAAACCTTATAATGAAAGGTCAGTGAGACTTCCTTCGGTTCTGGGTAAGTTGTTGGAAAATATTGTGAGAGATAAAATTTATATCATCTTGAAAGGAGTAATTTGATTAAGGATAGTCAACACGGTTTTGAGATGTGTAGTTCGTGCCTCAATAACCTTATTGAGTTTTTCAAGAAGGTGACAAAACATGTGAATGAAGGCAAAGCGACTGATGTGGGCATACTAACCTCAGTGAGGCATTTGATAAGTTTCCGATCAGTAGTATAATGCACAAATACAGTGTCTCGAGATTGAACGTGATTTAGCGGTTTGAGTCAGAATTTGGCTCGCTGGAAGAAGACAGCGGGTGGTAATTGATTGAAAATGTTCATCCTGAAGATCAGTTATTAGTGGTGTGCCGCAAGGATCTGTTTTTGGCTCTCTTCTGTTTGTCAGTTTTGCAAATTATATTAATGTGAACAGAGAAGGATGGGTTTGTAAATTTGCTGATGAGACTCAGGTCGGGAGAGTTGTGGATATTGCCAATGGATGTTATGGGTAACGGAACGATATAGATAAGATGCAGAGCTGGTCTGAGAAGTGGCAAATAAAGTGTAACACAGAAAAGTGTGAGCGAGTTCACTTCCGAAGTAACAGGAATGCAGAGTCCTGGGGTAATGATAGAATTCTTGATAGTACATATGAACAGAGAGATAACTTTGTCCAAGTGCATTATTCCTTGAAACATTCCACCCAGGCTGATAGGGTGGTCAAAAAGGCATACGGTGTGTTGGCTTTCATTGGTAGGGTGAGTCGTTTCGGAACCGACAGGTCATGTTTCAGGTGTACAAAACACTGGTAAGGCTGAACATGGAGTATTTGTACATTTTTGGTCACGACAATATAGGAATGATGTGGAAGCTTTGGAAAGGGTTCAGAGGAGATTTCCTCAGGTGTTGCCTTGAATGGAAGGAATGTTTGACGAGGAAAGGCTGAGCGAACTGAAACTGATTTCGTTGGATAGAAGAAGGTTGAGAGGTGATTCCATCGAGACGTATAACATAATCCAAGGGTTAGGTTGGGTGGACAGTGAGATACTTTTTCCTCGAGTAAGGCCAGATAGAGAGAACCAGGCATAAAATTTGAGGGGTGACAGATTTAGTTCTGACACAATGGGCAGTTTCTTTACTCAGAGAGTAGTATCGGCATGGAACGGCCTGCCTGCAAAGGTAGTAAACTACCTGACGTTAAGGGCACTTAAATAGGCATTGGACATATATATGGACAACTATGGAACTATATATGTTCGATGTGTTTCAGATTAAATTGACAGGTCAGCACGTCTTTGAGGGCAGAAGAACCTCTAGTGTTCTGTAACGTTCCCTGTTTTATATTCTATGTTCTATGATATATAATCCGTGACGTCCCCTGTGAAGAACAACGTGAAATATTTTAGTTTATTCTCTGCCTGTTCCCTGAAATGAACTCCCCATTTCCATTCTTCCGGCAGTCCCACTTATGATATGCTGACTTTTTTCCAAAGTTTACACAGATATATGTATTTTGTTTAATTCTGTATGGAAACGCTCATGCAGCTGGTTTATATATTTCTTGTCAACTTTATGCTGTTTCTTTTCATTTAGCTCTGTATTACTTGTTTCTGGTTCCGAAAATAAACATCCCAAATTCGGCTGACACTATTGCTTGCCAATCTGAATTCTTTCATTTGTGATTGGTTTGTATCCTTGACAGCTTTTGTGCACCATGGCTGCTTCATCTTTTTCTCGAGTCTTTCTTTTTGCTATACTCAATCATTGCTGCGTGTTATGAAATAGCTGCTTAAAAGTAGCCCCCACACATCCACTGACATTCGCCTCTGTCTATTATGGCACAGTATTTTAGACCAGAGAATCGACAGAATTCTGCAATTGAAATGGCTGTTTCATTCTAATCTTTCAGGCGGAACCTCCATTCTTCCAGCTTCTCTTGCTCTGTCATTTCTGTTTTTCCATTTCCTGCAACGACAGACAAAAGGCAGAAAAAGAAAATAAAGCAAGGGGCAGGGGAAAGCAAGACAAAGTGAAAAATGAGACACCGGGAGAAAAAGTGTCAGACAGAGATAACGATGCAAAGAACAAAAAGAGATATATGAAACAGGAGACAACTGTAGAAGTGTGACAGACAGGTGAAGCGATATAAGTGAGATCGACAGAAAAGAAAGAATGAAATAGTTCGAGACTTGGAGAGAATGAAGGAGAGAAATATGGAAGGAACGCTGATGAAATAGAAAGACGTAAAGTTGGGGAGAGAATATTTAAGAGAAAGGGACAGGAAGAGAATTAAAGTAAAAACAAGGATAAGAAGAGTCATGGAGTCATTGGGATGTACAGCATGGAAACAGATCCTTCAGTCCAACCGGTCTATGCCGACCAGATATCCCAACACAATCTCATCCCACCTGCCAGCACGTGGCCCATATCCCTACAAACCCTTCCGATTCATCCTCCCATCCAAATGCCTTTTAAATATTGAAATTGTGCCAGCCTCCATCACCTACTCTGGAAGCTCATTCCAAACACGCATCACCCTCTGTGTGGAAAAGTTGCCTGTTCGGTCTCTTTTATATCTTTCCCTTCCCACCCTAAACCTGTGCCATCTCGTTCTGGACTCCCCAAACCCAGGGAAATAACTTCGCCTATTTATCCTATCCATGCCCCTCATCATTTTGCAAACCTCTGAAACGACTCCACTCAGCCTCCAACACTCCTGGGAAAACAGCCCCAGCCTGTTCAGCCTCTCCCTATAGCACAACTCCTCCAACGCTGGCAACATCCTGGCAAATTAATTCTGAACTCCTTCACGTTTCACAACATCTTTTCGATAGGAAGGAGACAAGAACTGCATGCAACATTCCAATAATGTTTTGCACAGCACCAACATGACCTCCCAACTCCTGTTCTCAATACTATGACCAAGGGCTCTATGAAGAAGTGCTCATGCTCAAAAATTCGATTCTCCAGCTCCTTGGATTTTGCCTGACCTGCTGCACTTTTCCAGTAACACACTTCCAGCTCGGTTCTCCAGAATTTGCAGTCCTCACTTTCTCCTCGAAGATTTTAACCTACTGCGAATACTTTTGCAAGAATGCCTTCCTTGAAGAAGCTCTCTTCCTCCCTCTACAAGAATTTCAGTGACTCCCTCTCACACTGCAAACCCCAAATCATCTCCTCTGCCCAGAAGCTCTTCAGCCACATTCTCAAACAGACTCGCTACCACAGCCATATCTCCTTCCTCAGCACCTGCCTACGGAACCGACAGAGCCCGCACGGACGCTGGACTACGTTCAGACCAACAGAATTTGGACACAACCGGGACAACCAGTACCTACAATAAATCCGAAGCCTCTAGCAACAGATCTCCCTCCGGAACCTCTGCTCCACGCTTGGAGCCATGCGTTGCTACCTATATTCCCTACAATTAGACCAACCCCACCTCAGGACAACACTTTCACAGACTTGTGAAGGACCTCTACTCTTCTTCATCCACAGAACAATCTATACACTAAACCAACAGCTCTTCTGAGCCACATGGGAAATTAAAGACAGTAAGTACCCAAAACTTTCATGTACTTACCCCCCACACTCTGAGTTCCCCAACTCTTTCAGAATCCATATGCCTAACTCCGCCCCCACTCCCAGCTACAGCCCCACACCAGGTCATAGCTGCCAGAACTGCCGAGTTTTCACCATTACTACAGAACTATCACTCTCTGAGTATGAAAGATCAGTCCTCAGCAGAGGCCTCACTTTCATTCCCCTTTGCTGTCAGGTTAATGTGTTCAATACGCAGCGAGACATCAAACAATTTTTCCACCGCCTTCTCCTCTGCGCCTACTTCTTCAACCGGGATCTCGCCCTCCCTCTGACGACCCCTTCTCCCTCTGACACTCCTTCCACCTGGACACCCCGTGCTGGCCTCTTACCTGTCCTCGATCTCTTCATAGCCAACTGCTGTCACGACATTAACCACCTCAACCTCTCCACCCCTCTCACCCACTCCAACCTCTCACCCTCGTTATGTGCAGCACTCCACTCCCTCCGTTCCAAACCCAACCTCACTATCAAAGCAGCAGGCAAGGGAGTCGGGGTAGTATTTAGGCACACGCACCTTTACACCGCTGAGGCTAAACGCCAGCTCACGGACAATCCTCCTACTGTCCCCTAGACCATAACCCCACCTCCCACCACCAAACCATCATCTCCCAGATCATTCATCACCTCATCACCTCAGGGGATCTCCCATCCACCTCCTCCAACCTCGTAGTCCCACAACCCCGCACCGCCCGTTTCAACCTACTGCCCAAAACCCACACACCTGACTGCCCGGCTGACCCAATGTCTCAGTCTGCTGCTGTCCCCCAAACTCATCTCTGCATACCTCGACACGGTGCTGTCCCCTAAGTCCAAGAATTCCTCACCTATGCTCGGGAGATCATCCACGCCATCCACCTCCTCCATGATTTTCGCTTCCCCAGTCCCCAACGCCACATCTTCACCATGGACATCCAGTGCCTGTACACCTCCACCCGCCTCACAAAGGACTGAATTCCCTCCGCCTCTTCCTTTCCCGCCGTACCAGCCAGTACCCTTCTGTTGACATCCTCCTTCGACTGACTGAACTGGTCCTCACCCTGAACCTCTTTCCAATCCTCCCACTTCCTCCAAAACAAAGGAGTAGCCACGAGCACCCGCATGGACCCCAGCTATGCCTGCCTCTTCGTAGGATATGTGGAACAGTCCATCAACCGCAGCTACACTGGCACCACCCCCAACGTTTCCTCCACTACATCGACGACTGTATCGGCGCTGCCTCGAGCTCCCATGAGAAGGTTGAACAGTTCATCCACTTTACCAATACCTTCCACCCGACCTCAAATTTATCTGGACCATCTCAGACTCCTCCCTTCCCTTCTTAGACCTCTCCGTTTCTATCTCGGGCGACCAAATCAACACGGACATTTACTGTAAACTGACTGACACCCACACCTCCCTAGACTACAATCCTCCCACCCTGCCCCCTTTAAAAACGCAATCCCATCATACCAATTCCTTCGTCTCCGCCGCACCGCTCCCAGGAGGACTCGTTCCAATACCGCACAACTCGGATGGCCTCCTTTTTCAAAGACCGCAATTTCCCCCAGACGTGATCGACGACGCTCTCTACCGCATCTCCTGCACTTCCTCATCCTCCGCCCTTGAGTCCCGCCCCTCCAATCACCACCAGAATGTAACCCCACTGTTCCTCACCTACCACCCCACCAACCTCCATATACATCGTGTCCTCCGTCACCATTTCCGCCACCTCCAAAGGGACCCCACCACCATGGATATATTTCCCTCCCCTCCCCTATCAGCGTTCCGGAATGACCACACCCTTCGTGACTCTCTCGTAAGGTCCACACCCCCCACCAACCCAACCTCCTCCCGGCACCTTCCCTTGCAACTGCAAGAAATGTAAAACTTGCATCCACACCTCCCACATTACTTCCCTCCAAGGCCCCAAGGTATCCTTCTATGTCCGCCACAAATTACCTGCACCTCCACACACATCAGTTACTGCATCCTCTGCACCCGATGTAGCCTCCTCTATATTGGGGAGACAGGTCGCCTGCTTGCGGGGCGTTTCAGAGAACACCTCTGGGACACCCGGACGAACAAATCCCAAACGTCCCGAGTATGAAAACTTTAACTCCCCCTTCCACACCACGAAGGGCATGCAGGTCCTTGGACTCCTCCAACACCAGACCATAGCAACATGGCGTCTGGAGGAAGAGCGCCTCATCTTCCGCCTAGGAACCCTCCAACCTCATTGGATGAACACAGGTTTCACCAGTTTCCTCTTTCCTCTTCCCCCCCACCTTGTCTCAGTCCCAACTCAGCACTACCTTCCTAACCTGCAATCTTCTTCCTGACCTCTCTGCCGCCACCTCCACGCCGGGCTATCACCCTCACCTTAACGTCCTTCCACTTATCTCATTTCCAACGCCCCACCACCAAGTCCCTCCTTCCTGCCTTTTATCTTAGCATGCTGGGCACACTTTCCTCATTCCTGAAGAAGGGCTCATGCCCGAAACGTCGATTCTCCTGCTCCTTGGATGCTGCCTGACCTGCTGTGCTTTTCCAGCAACATATTTTCAGCTCTGATCTCCAGCATCTGCAGTCCTCACTTTCTCCTATGACCAATGAAGGAAAGCATACAAAAGTCCTTCTTCACGATTCTATCTATCTGCGACTCCACTTTCAAGAAGCTATGAAACTGCACTCCAAGGTGTCTTTGTTGAGCAACACTTCCTAGGATCTTACCAATAAGTATACAAGTCCTGTTAAGATTTGCTTTCCCAAACTCCAGCACCACGCATTTATCTGAATTGAACCCCGTCTGCCAATTCTCAGCCCATTGGCCCATCTGCTCCAGATCCTGTTCTAATATGAGGTAACCCACTTGTCCGCACACAGTCGAGTCTTGAGAGTCAAAGAGAATTGAAGGATGGAAAACAACTCAGTAGTAGTCAACAAGACAGAGTTGCAGTCAGATGAAAGCGATGTGTGGGACGGAAACATATCCCAGAGATTAATTCCCCGAAAAGCACAGCTTCACTGAATTCAATAAACCATGATTTCTTTTCACTGATGCGTGATGAGTGACGCTGACCGTCCGGTTATTTGTAGCTCGTAACAGTTGCCTGTTTGAGAATGTTTGGCGATGCGAGTGAACTTCTACTTGAACCATTTGCTGGCCGGGTGCTGTGAAGGAACCCACAATGAAACGTTTGGGAGCACATTCTCGAATTTTGATGAAACATAAGTAACAAATTATACATTTCGAAATCAGGACGGTGAGTGGATCAGACAGAAACTAGAAGGGTAATGGAATTCCTGTATATCTGCCGCCGTTCACTTTCTGAATAAAGGTGACCATGGAAATGGAAGGAGCTGCTTATTGTACACCTGTTCATACTTGAGACAATATTAGTCTGTCATTCGCTATGGACTCAAAACTGTAAGATTCTGAAGGAGGCTAGTTTGCAGCCGACAGAGACGACTGCGTTTCTGCTACTTATTGGACTTTCTTCCACCCCCACTCCCCAAAGGAGCGACAATATCATTCATACTGCGCACAATCTGTAAGAAGACACGTGGCACGACATGTGAGCAATACAGTGAGGGCTTTATTCACGGTTCAATAGAAATTGAGAAGGTTTTATGGGGACGTACACAGACAAGAGACAATAAATTACAGAGATAGCAGCCAATTTTAGCCAGCCTCAGATGCACCTTGGTAACCCACACTTTTACCATTGCAGCACTTGAGAAGCAATACGCACTTCGCGTCCAACTCGATTTGACCCTCTAGGCAATCTCCAACCCTGCAGTTATCCTCCAGGCTGTTGGCAGGGATTGAGAACTGGAAAGCAAAGATGGGGAGGTAATTGATGAAATGGTGAAATAATTCTAATCTAAAAGGCAACACTGCAAATGCTTCTGAACTAAAATGAATTCTGCACTCAAGGGAACTAACTGCAATGATTCACCAAATGCCATGAGACTGGAGGGTGAACTTGCAGGATTGTCCGCAGAATCACAATCTAGAACAAGCTCATGTTCTGAGGACCTGTCTTAGAATATCTCAATGGAAGATAATAAAGTTTGAATGCCGTTCAAATTATGAAATGAAAGTAGGAAATGCCCACTCAACTCATATCCTTCAGGGAAAGTAAACTGATATTCTTATCATTTCTTCTTTATATGTGACTGCAGAATCACAGAAATGTGATTCACTTCTGAATGTCCTGGGGCAATTAGGAAGGTACAAAAATGGTGGCTTTGCCAGAAATGCGTCCATTCCAAATCCGGTTTTATTCCTTTTAGGCATTTGTAAATCTAAACACGACAGATGAGAATGCTATTTTCAGGGACTAATCAGATTCAACTAACGTTCTGAATGCTTCTAAAGGATGTTGGAGGCGAAACGGGCACACTTTTAATGAGAGGAGGTGGTTGCATTCCTTCATCAGCCGTACCCAGCTGCACTGTCACCAAGAATCCAAGAACTAAGAACAGGGAATTTCTCATGGTCGCTGATTTCGTCTTTCTGCACTATGAACGAGCTGGAGAATTGGAACTCCTTATATGATAACGCAAACTACATTGCTGTTAATAATTGTAAAAATAAGAACGATTCCGTGGTGTATATGAAAAACGACCATTTCGTTCATCAGTGAATCATCTACTCAGATTACGGAGATTTGCTAGTGGAGAGACATAAATGAATCATGATTAACCTGGTGCAAATCAATGGGAATTCTCTGCACTTACTCAGCTTTGTAGAATCAAATAAGGAGTGGTAGCATCTACCGTCGGACAGAACTGAAAACCTCAACGGATAATGTAAATGCTCTTCTTGTTCATCCAGTCGATGGGGCTGTTCCAAATGTATTGTACATCTCTAATTATTCAGTGGGACCTTAAAAAGACAAGCACATTGCAGTGAGTTTGTAATCCCATGCAGCTGGTTTCCTTCCCTGAAGGACATTTAGAAACTCATCAGTTCTGCAAATGGTTACATAAATATCTAACGTGTGTGATCACTGCTTTTTGGACAGGCAACAGTGTCTAACTTGGGTCGTTTGGACAACAATGCGCGATGTTCTTAGAATCATAGCATCTCATCAGTGTGCAGAATATGTATTGTCTCCAGCAATACAATGTTGAAATTATTGTAATATCTCAGTGAGTCTTTATCATGAATACTGTCTGACTCGTAGCTTCTTCCTTCTATTCCAAACTTATGTTGCCATTTTCCTTTAACAATTTATGTTCACAGCAGTTGCATAGTCTCCCACTCAGTTGGCTGGATGATTGGTTTTATCATGCAGAGGAAGGTCAATAGCGCAGGTTCAATTTCCCACACTGACAGAGGTTATTATGAAGGACCGGGGTTCTCAACCTCACCTCATACCGGACGTGTGGTAACCATCAGGTTCGACCACCATAATTTGTCTTGCCCGACGGTTCTCTGGGACGAGAGCAAATAATTACATCACTTCCAGCATTTTGAAATGATCATTTCATCTTGCATTACATTCCTGCTGCTCTGGGTAAAATGCAGTTTCATTTGGTAGCATTGTCTGCATTTTTCACCCATACTACACATTCCTGTCCACTCCCTCATAATCCTTGACTCCGTTGTTATCCATGAGTCTTTCTGTCTGTGTCTCAGAAATATTCAGTATCTCTGCCTTCAATCGTCTCTGAGAATGTAAGTTTCAACAAAGAAAGAAAAGAAAATAAATGTTCCCGTCACAGTAATAAATTGAAGATAATATATAAAAGAAAAAAAAGATGTAAAATGTGCCTGCTGGGTGTATTTTTAAACAACCCAGTGGGAAGTACGCGTTTCTACAGCTGCACCAGTCTGACTGAGATCACATCTGAAGAACTGTGTGAGAAATGTGTTTGGTGTTCTGAACTGAGAAAGGATATAGTTACTTTAGAAGCTGTTCAGAGATGTTTCACTTCATTTACTCCCGGGTTGAAGGGCTGATATTATGGAGGTTTAATCCTTGAAATGACAGGTGATCTGATAATGTCAGACAGTAATTTGAGAGGAGAGTGGATCAGTTGGGTGTTTTTATCATCCAAATTTGTCGTCATTAGGCTTTGTACATTTGTGCGGCAGCTCACTTCAGGAATTAGCCTACTATTATTTGTTACTGAAGAAAACTGCCTGACTTGTTCTATCATTGAAATTGAGCCAGTCTGAAACTTTATCATTGACCATATCACCAACCCGGTTATAGTTAAAATCTATGGTGTCTGAGGATAAAGGGACGGGGGAAAACGGAATGAGGAGAAATTCAAATAGGAATTCAGTCAAGTTGGATTCTCTTTCCCAGAAGATTTTTTAAATGACATGCAATTCCTTCCTGAATTTCAGAATGATGCATATTTCCAATAATAATTGTCGGGCAGAATGGCCTATAGACTCTTGTTTCTGTTCCACGACCTGCGTGAAGACAGGTGCCACTTTGAGGTTCTCCAGTTTCTCTGGAGCACACAATCATTCCATCCAGAGATTTAAAGAATGTTTCACACTGTGCCAACAGTCACTGTGTAACCGCTTCTTCTAAACTGTGTGTGTCACGTGCTGCTGATTTGTCGATGATTTGTCATAACTGCTTGAAAAAAAGCCTTGTTCCTTTTGTTAGAGATAGTTCAAGAACTTACCTCGTGTCACCATCTTTCTTATTTTACAGTTCCTGGAGAGTGTCGGAGATGCTGCAAGGTCACCAGGAAACAGTGGAGCCTGTCAGATAAGTGCGTATACAGTCTAAGTTAATTCACTTTATGGTCCCCTGTTCTTGAGATCCTGACGTCTGTCAGAGAGATTGGCGCGGGTTACATGGTTTGGCTGTTGCATTTTGCCAAAGACTATTTGGGTGCC
>NW_026869279.1:0-176156 GCF_020745735.1 Hemiscyllium ocellatum | reverse complement strand
ATTGTGAACTGAAAAGATAAAGGAACAGTTTTAAAAAGTCAAGTATTGTTGAAGATTACTGCACTTTTAAAAAGCAAGTTACCTGATTCTTATTGTAAGTGCTGTAACACAGCTGTTGGTTCAAGCAGTGGAGAAAGCCTAGTTACAAACTAGCTGGAGCCTTGGGATTGTGTATGAATGAAGATTTGATTGGCAACAAGTAGCTGATTGGTCTGTGAAATAGTGATCAGTTATCAATGACAAAGGCCTCCTGCCTGCCAACAACTATGTGATCGACTCCCAGGTAGTTTAACAGTTCAGTGTATGAATGTTTGGGCAGAAGCAGTTGGACCTCTGGATGGGAAAGAACCATGTCTCTTTTCTGCAGTTAAAAAGTACCTCAATTCTGAAAAAGCCAATTTATTTCCTGTCATCAGTTGCAGTAAACTGTAACTTAATTAATGGATCAGAGACCTTATAAAGTATGATCAATCACTCTGTACCTTCTGCAAACAGCTAAAAGTACTTGCAGAAAGAAGGTAGAGAAATAGCATTCTGATCAGCAAAAGGATTATCTCAGCAAGCCGTGAATAGAGGCCACTGAATTGCCTCTCCAGTCTTCCCTTCCAGCCGTAGCAAGCATGCATTTTTTTCTGTCAGTCTCTGTCTGTCCACGTGCATTGAGTGTCAATGGTTCATGGTTGTTTTTCTATAATTTAAGTCTATTAAATAGATACAATAGATATAAATTCTTGTTCAGTGCTGAAATGTGGCTTGTACTTTGTATCAATCTGGGCCTGAAGTGGAAAATTCTGTCCGTTTTAAAATGTTTAATTTTTTGTGACAACTTCAGACAGAGCGAGGCTTGATTTCCAATACTCTCCACCAGTAAGGCATAACACATGCCTCCACTGATTGTTTTTGACATTTTACTATTAACAAAACCACAGATGTACAAGAAAATTATTTCTCTCTCTCTTCCATGCACAAGGATAATCATGCATGTAATTGTTCATGTTGAGCTTCACCCAGGTTAAAGTAGCAACAAGTAAGCAATACCAGCAGTGGTAACTGCAATGCGATGTCAAGTTAAAAGTAATATTGTGCAGAATTACCAGAAATATCTTGAGATAGTGATCACAAATGAATATCGCATCTGAGGTTATGTACAGTGTATGTACAGTCACTGTCAATATCAGATCTTTCCCTTTGTTCTCTTTGATAAATTGAAATAATCAGAAAACTTTCCCTGAGTGTCATTTCCCTCCGTTTAAAAAAAAATTCATAAATTACAAAATAGAGGGAGGGTGTTCATTAACATCACATGTATCTTAGTTCTAATCTAAAGCAATGTATGAAGATTTACAAGACACAAAAGTTAGCAACAAATGGGGAAAATAAGTTGACAGGGAGGCCTCTGTGAGCAGACAGCATTAAAGTCATAATTTTTGGAGAGCATGAAGGACAGAATAGCAGAAGGACTTGCTTCTGTTGGTAGTCAGAAAGGGCAAGAAGTGTACAGTAATGCGGACTCCAGAATCTGTCCAGGCGGGCCCTCTTGTGGTGCAGTGGTAGTGTCCTTTCCCCTGGATTGAGAGGTTGGTGTTCAAGTCCGAACTGCTCCAGAGGTGTGGAATAATATCTCTGACCAGTTTGGTTAGCAAAAAAATAGTTTAAAAAAAAGTGTCTTGGGTTTGAATGTGTAATAAAAGATGAGTGTAGTCGCAATTTGTATCTGTAGTATTTTTAAAATAAGGAAATGTCCAAAGTCATTTCATAAAAAGAGAACGTAGCCTGAACTGATGAGTAAGCACTTGGGAGGAAAGTTACAAAACTATGTTTCTGAAGACTATTTTCATGGGTACAGCATTTTAGAGCCACTAAGCTGGCAAGCAGAACAGAGACAACTATTGATCCAGTGATCGATAAAATAATAAGTAATATCATTTATAGATCTCCTTGGAAGCTACAGATGGCCTTGGTAACAGTTTTGAGCTGGAGGATATTTCAAAGGCAGAGCGATATGGACATGGATGAATTTATAGAGAGATCGTTAGTGACGTAGCCAGTGTGGGTGCTGAGGACAATTAGCGTAAGGGAATTGGTTTGAAACAAGGGCATTTTTTTGATAAATTGAGTTTCATACACCATGTAGATTTTGAAAACTAGCACCTGAAAACTTGTATCTGACTCTGAGAGTGTTAAAAGTACATTTAAGATTTCAGTTGGATATGTTGTGATTTTTAAGGATTTTGATAATGAAGACAGCTATTTCAGTGCATACAGTGGGGTACAGCTAGTGATGCTGGTGAGCATTATAGCCTTGAATGTGCAACTTGAGCACATTTTTTTTGGAGAGTTCTCAGTTAACTGAACTGTTTTGATGTTGGGGGTGGAAAGGCCCAGGACAATAAAGGATTGACTTTTGAAGTGAGAAGTCATTCTGTGGATTTCAATTGTTGGAGAAGGGAAGTACGTTATGTGCATGGTTTAGCTGTAAGGAGATAATTGTGAATGGACCAGGTTGGTTAGAGGTTTTGATTTGGTTGAAATTTTGTGGCATGCAGGAACTGGTGGAAAGGGTGACTTCAATTTTCTGATACCACTTGGAAATGTCAATTCACCTTGTCTTTGACTTAGTGGATTGGCATCTGTTTGTTACGATGGACTCGTAGCTTTACTGCAGGGCCCTGTTTTGCCATTCATTTAGATCATGGCTGATCACCGCCTCAATATTATCTACATCAACACGCAAATACATGGAGATATCGGGCAAATCCATTCCCTGAAACTTCCTAAATTCACTCTGGGGCAACCAGTTGGAGAAAGTTTGTTCCCATAAGTTAAATGGAAAGAAAAATGAGGGGCTGCCCCTTCAGTCACTGACCTGATCTCTCTCATACTTGTTGCTGATAATCAGCAATGCAGGGGAGAAGCAACCTACAAACGGAGAAGTGTATGATAGCAGTGCTTGAGTTGATGGGAAAACCTTTCACTGGTGGGAGGGGCTGTTGCTGAGGCTGGGATCAGGGCCAGTGTTTCCCAAGGTCGAGAGTTCATTCTGCTAGGTGTTCAGATTTAGAAAGAAAGAGGTTGCAAGAAATTTGAGCAGGGAGAAGCACATTGCAAAGGACTCTGATTGTAAGTTAGTTCGCTGAGCTGGTAGATTTGTTCTCAGGACGTTTCATCACCATGCTTGATAACGTCACCAGTGAGCCCCCGGTGAAGTGCTGGTGTTCTGTCCCGCTCTCCATTTATGTGTCTTAGTCGGTTAAGGTGGGTGATATCATTTCTGGCTCTTTTTCTCAGAGGTTGGTAAATGGGGTCCAAGTCGAAGTGTTTATTGATGGAGTTCCAGTTTGAATGCTAGACCTCTAGGAATTCCCGTGCATGTCTCTGTTTATCCTGACCTCTGATGGATGTGTTGTCCCAGTTGAAATGGTATCCTCCTTCATCTGTGTGTAAGGATACCAGTGATAGCTGGTCATCTTGGTGGCTAGTTGGTGTTCATATAAGCTGGTGGCTCGTTTCCTGTCTGTCTGTCCAGTGTGGTGTTTGTTACAGTCCTTGCACTGTATTTTGTAAATGATATTTGTTTTGATGGTTATTGGTACAGGGTCCTTTTGGTTCATCAATAGCTGTTTCAGTGTGTTGGTAGGTTTGTGGGCTACCATGACGCCAAGGGGTCAGAGTAATCTGGGAGTCATCTCCAAGATGTCTTTTGAAGCACGTAATGTGGCTAGAGTCTCTGGGTGTGTTGTGTCTTCTTGTTTGGGTTTGTTGTTTAAGAATTGGTGGACTGTGTTTATTGGGTACCTGTTCTTCTTAAATATGCTGTATAGGTATTTTTCTTCTGCTGCTTTTAGTTCCAGGGTGCTGTAGTGGGTGTTGAGATGATTGCTCCTGTGAGTTGATTATCTACTAAAAATCGCAGACTGCAAAGATCTATTAGGAAAGAATTAAGTTGAGCAGGAAGGGTGGGGAAGAGAAGGAGGCTGTGCAAGTTGTGTTTGGGGAGAAGGGTGATTGGGAGAAGAATGCTGCAAGGGATTGAGGGAGAAGAGAAAGATGCTGAAACAAGGCATTTGTGGGGATAGAGGGAGGCTGCAAGTAATGATGAAGGCTGAGCAGAGAGGCTGGGGAAGAGAAGGTGGCTGTAACGTGTGGTTGAGGAGAAGGTGACTTCAGAAGGTGGTTCAGGAGAGAAGGACAATCCAAGGGGTTATTGGGGAAGAAAGAAACTGAAGAGGGTCTGGAGAAAAAAGGCTGCAAGGGGTGGTTGGGGGAGAAGGGTGAAGAAGTAGGCTGCAAGATGGGGATTGAAATGGAATGCTGCTAAGGAGATGGGACTGTTTTAAACCTGTCAAAAGAATTCACAGTTCACTGGGATTGAGGAAAACATTACATTCACACAAAGGGTTGTTTGTGTGTGCAATGACATTCCAGAGAAAGTGGTGGATACAGGTACAGTGACATTGTTTAAGAGACATTTGGATAAGTATGTGAATAAATATGGGCCAGGAGCAGGCAGGTGGGACTAGTTTTGTTTGGGATTATGATTGGCATGGATTGGTTGGACCGAAGGGTCTGTTTCCATGCTGCATGATTCTATGACATAAACAAGGAAGTTGCATTGAGCATATTTGGGCATGTAGGAATGGAGATAAGATAGTGTTCTCCTCCAAAAAAGTATTCCAGAACAGTTAGTGGAGTGAAGATGATTGAGGGTGAGCAGGAATAACAAATTGGATCTCATTGGTGTCTTTGATCAGACTGGTTTCAATACTGTCACTGGCTCTAAACTGATTAAAAGAACAAAAATACTAATCAGCAATGATATAAATGTACCTTTGTTGTTTCTGTTTTTAAAAACTATCACTTGCACTTAGAAGGTCATTATGCTAATCTTGAATGCTTTATTGAGAATCTCTACAAATTTGTGCTCTCTTGATATTCTGTTTTTATTTGTTTTTATTCTCGATATTGTTTTTATTTGCATGGCGCTGACAGCACTAGCATATATTGCCTATCTCTAGTTGCCCTTGAAAAGTAATTGTGAGCTGAATTAAGTTATTTCTTAATTATGACATTGTAAAACTTTGACACACTGTAGTCAGGTTGATGTCGTTGGGTATTATAGCATCTAGTTCCTTGTGACATGGTGGAATGTGTTCATTTTTGAGTTTGTCTGGTAAGCCAGATGCAAATTCTAGATGCTGATGAATTATTGTACAATGGTTTTGATTAGTATAAGTAATGCACTGGAAATATTTAATCTCAATAGCACCTGACTTTTCATTGAAAATGTGTTTGTTGTGCTGCTGATATGGATTCAGTGTTAGTACAGAACACATATTGTGAGGAAAATGAGGTTAACCAACCTGATCCATGTCTTCCAGGAATTAGGTCTTCCTGTTTGTGTAGTACCAGGATTACCATAACACCGGTTGCCTTTACTGCTTGGTTTTAGGGAGATATTGTGTAGCCATTATTTTACTCCTTCCTGAAAGTTTGTGGGAAGAGGGGCTGCCAGTTGGCAGTATTTGATACATGAGACAAGGGAATTGATATATATGTTTGTTTCCCCCCTCCTCCCTCTAAGTTGCTTGATTTTTCTGTAATGAGAATATAATTACATTAGTTGAGTGCCTGGGTGGAACAGTGCATGACCATGGAAGTTGTATGGTTCAATCCTCAGGTGGGATCCTGTGAAACCGCTGGTATATAGCAGCTGATATATATTATTAAACTGGGAAGTTGCCTGTTTGGTTGCTGAACACCATAAAATGTCCAAGAGATTTGTGGGCTTGTAGAAGATATGCAATTGTTGATTCCTGATGCTATTTTCTATCCCGTAGGTACTTGCAGGGCCACCTCCCAGAGACTCCGAATGCCTTTTACAAGTTTACAAATCAATATCTTCTCAAAAGTCACTGGTTTCCACAGGTTGATGATTGAAGATGCTATCTCACCTGGAGTGCCTTCATTTTTAACTATGGTATAGTTAGGATGGAATTTAATTCCAATCCAAAGTTCCAAGACAAAGTGTGAACTGATGTGATTTGTTGGTGGTGGCATAGTCTCTAGAAATGAAAAGTCTCATGCACCCACAGTGAAGGTCAATTTTAAATTGTGCTGCAGTAATTTTTAAACTTGTAACTGGCATCTGGTAAATCTTTAGAACATTAATTCACTTGTATTTTTTTGCTATAGTGAGATGAGCTCTGAAGTTCGCAATAAATGTGTATTGTACATGCATTTTCGGTCAAATGGTTGCCTAAAAATGCTGCCTTTGAAGGTTTATGAGACTTTAGTCTGAGAGAACAGTTTTTTAATGGTGATTGCTGTGTATGTGTATGTTTGTTTGTTTGTGTGTGTCTGTGTGAGAGAGAGAAATGTATGTGAGAGAAGGACCAGGCTTAGCTCTGTTGTTTTCAGTAATGTGACATCTGACACTTCTAATGGGGTGGCGGGGCGCGGGGATGGTTTAAGGATGAAACTCATGAAAGAAATTGGAGGCAAAGTTGGTGCATCTTGCTCATTCTTCCATTGGCAATTAGAACCACCAAACTCGGCATACAACTATTTTTTGAATGAATAGTTTTTTTTTGCTTCTCCACACAGTCTTGTCTGAAGTTCATTCCAGGTATGGAATATTGGTTGAAGGAGTCACTGATTTCATTGTTTAGATTTCAAGTGTGGGAACTGCATTGACATACACCTGATGGTGTGCTGTTTCTTTTGAAGTCATACCTAAAATACTTTAAGCTGTGCCAGCTCAATTCCTATTTGTCATTTCTTTGTCAGTAAATCAACATTTGCAGTCAGGCAACCACAAGTTGGTCGCAGAAGGGAAACTGAAAAATGTCACAGCAACGTGGGTGGAGAGTTTGGGACTGAGATGTTATGGCAGGGGACCTTTATTATGTTTCACCTGACTAGGGAGGACTTGATGTGGGTTCCTAAAATAACAAATATTCTACTTTGGTCCAATTTGATCTCTCTCACACGCACGTTATTTGCATGTCTCTGCTTTTTGGAGTAAGGGAATGACTGTAAAATGGAAAACATTTTTATATATTTTACTTACTAATGATTGTAAGAAGTTAGTTGCACGCAGTGTGAAGTTTCCTTGACATTTCATCTAATGTACCATTCAAGCCTCTCTATTTACTCTGTTAGAGGTCTTCATCAAATCACCAAAGGCACAGTAGAGTCCCATTTGTTGATTGCAGGATTTCTCCTTGTATTTACTGAAAGATGTGGATCATTTTATCAGAGCCTCCGCCTTTTCAGAATCTAGTTTTACTTTTTGTCAGTACACATTTTACTATGTGGCTTCCCAGTCTGTTAAATAGTAGGCAATCATGGTGATTTTCAGACTATAGGGTCGGGAACTGAAGATGGAGTCAAATAGAACACTGAAATTGCCAGTCATGACCAGGTGATGTGAGCAAGGAGTGGTAAATTGAATAAAAATGAAAGGGGTGGGAGGATAAATCCTTGGTCGAACACACACACACACACACACACACACACACACACACACACACATAAATACACACACTCCCTGCCGCTTTACTGTATGCACCGATCACAATGTGATGCCTTCTAGATTGGGGGGACCAAATGCTGAATGGATGACTGCTTTATGAATCACCATTCAGTCTGCCAGGCTGATCATAATTTTCCTTTGGCCACTCCATTTAATACACTTTCTTGCTCGATGCTAATATTCCTAACTTTGGTCTGATGCAATTTTCCAGTAATTGCAAATGCAAGCTGTAGGACCAGCACCTCATTGTCTGTTTAGGCTCTACAGCCTTCTGTATTGAACATTAAATTCAACAATTTCAGACCATGAACTGTGTCCTTCATTTTGTCACTCTTATTTCCGCAATCCTCACCAGTGTTTGACATATAAAATTCTGTTAATCTATCTCATGGTCCTACAAATATTTTCTCGAGAATTCATCACGACAGATCTTGAAACTTCATGCAAATGTTCAATCATACGGGTGACTCAAATGGTTTTGGCTGTGGATTAAGTGTGCTGCTGATGCATTTTTTCCTAGTCAAATTTTCTTCCCTTTTTTTTAAACAACCAACCAGATTATTTGCTCTTTTATCTGGTTGTTGTTTTTGAGATATATTTTATGCATGTTTGCCTCTGTGTTTTCCTGTGTCACTGACACCTAGAGCCACAGAGATGTACAGCATGGAAACAGACTGAAATATTTGAGATGTCCTCGTGCTGCTAAGTGTTTGTAATCCTTTCTTCCTTATTTCTTCTCTTTGGAAGCTATGTCTTTTTCGCTAGGAGCCAGTCCCATGCATCTTCACCCAATTGATCAGTCTTGTGTCAGTTTAGTGCTGGCTACTGTTTGAACGATGGGAGTCAAGATAACTGAGTCTGACTTCATCCACATATGCAAACTTTCCCATGGGGGACAAATTTGATCAGTTGCCAAGAGCAAGGATTCTTGTTTTTTTTTGTCATTGTCCCTCCATCTGTGCCATGCCTGTCCACCATCAATTAGCTGGGTGAGACTACGTTTGCCTAGTACCACTCTTACCTGTTCCATCAGCAGTGGCCTGTCTTCACACTTCCACACTATTACTTCAGTTCAACACACTTGTACTTGTTTTTGTATGCTTAAAAGTGGAGGTCCAGTGCAACCAGTCATTTCTAAGTACTGCATTATTAATTTTAATTTACAGGTTTTTCTTCTCGGTGAATTCTGTAAACATCTTTGTCTTATTAACTTTCTTTTTTTTTACTTCTAGTAAGTATGTGTACGGAATGAATAAAGCTGTAATAGCACTTGAGAGGCTTGGCACCATGCAGTGTAGAACAATTTTCTTGATTCCCATCCCATTCACCACTTAAACATTATTATCGTGACCGTTGGAGCACCAATGTGGCTGGGTGTAATATGTATGAGATGCACTGCAGAAACTTCCTGAACCTCCTTCAACAGCTCCTTCCAAATTTTCAACTTCTATCATTGGGTGCAGAGATGGACAACCTTTTCGCTTGGGGTAGGGAAGGTACATTTCAAACTCTCCTGTTCACAATTAGCGACAATGCTAAACATGAGTTTCACCGAAAACAATTCAGAAATGATAAATTGAGAACTTAAATGAGTAATAAATAAAAATAACCTTTAAAAGTGCCAAACAGCAAAACTTAATAGTAATGTTGCATTTTTGATTAAGCAGTATATCAAGAGAAGAGAAGAAGAATCATTCTCAATTCATGGTCACCAAGGAAGGGGCAGTGGCTGAGGCTGAGCTATGCTATTTGGATTAACTAATACTGATTGCCTTCGATGGGGTACACTCCAATGCAGTCTTGTTAGAACTCGGATGGAAATAAAGTCAACCTCAAGTTTCCTCCTCTTGAAGCCTGTTTTCCTCTCACCCTGACTGAAACTCATCTCCTTCTCATCACCCCTAATCCCTTCCTCCGTCTCTCTTACTCCTTCCTCTAAACCAGTTCCCCCTCTCTTTTGCCCCAGTGTCTGCCTCACTGAACTCTTAACTTGAAGAAAATAATCTATGGAGCTTTGGTGAATTTTTGAAGAAAAGTTTTTTTTAAAATACAAAACTAATCTCGCCAAGGAAGTAAACAACCATGAACAGAAAAACCACTTGCAAAAGTTTTGGAAAATGCGTTGTAATCCCAGCTCTGTGCAGGTCTCTGAGATGTCCATCTACTGTGAGAACCTCAGACTACATTACTTGGAAGACTACCTCATGGGGGAGTAATTGGGACCAGTCCTCCTTACCAGTGGCTAAATAGGGCCTGGACCAGCAGTCCCCAGCATCTTAATTGTATGGCCAGAGCCTGGGCCCTTTCCCATGGCAGTCAGAAGCAGTTCTTGCCCGTCGCTGCCTCAGATTTCAGTGGCAGTGGCAGCTACCTGGGTTAGCTGTTCCTGACCAGCTCTGATTATTGTGTCTATACACTTCAGACAGGATTAAGACCCTTGACAATAAGTACCAGTATATGGCATTAAATTTCTACTTCAATAAGAAGTGTAAGAGGGGCTGACAGAACTGTATCCACCACAACCTGTGTCTGAATGGCTTTTTCATAAAGGTGCTCAGTGAGAAGGATGATCGAGGTGAGAAGCCTCTTCCCCATGCCCAGATCCAACTCCTTTTTTCCAAGAAGAAGTTAATCTCCATTTAGAGCAGCAAGATTCAGTCAGAGATAGTCAACAAGGTTTTGTCAGAGGGAAGCCATGTCTAACAAATCGGGTGGAATTCTTCTGATAAGATGACCAAGTGTTTGGATGAGGACAGGGCAGTAGTTGTAGTTTATTTGGATTTGAGCAAGGCCAAACAAGGTCCCACGTGGAAAACTCATAAAGAAGGGTAACTTGCCATGATGAATCCAAAATTGGCTTAGTGACCGGAGACAGAGGATGGTGGTAGAAGTGTATTTGTATGACTAGAGCACGGTGTGCACTGAGGTACCACAGGAATCAATGCTGGGTCCCATTTTGTTTGTGATATTCACAAATGACATAGATGAGAATGTTGGAATGATGATAAGTCTGGATGACAAAGATTGGCCATGTAATTGAGGAGGATGTTGTAGGTTACAGGAGGATACAAATAGATTAATTAAAAGGGCACATCAATGGCAGATGGGATTTAACCCTGATAAATGTGAGGTGATGCACTTTTGAAGAAGGAACAAGATAAGAAAACATTCAATGAATATCAAGACGCAAGGAAGAGAGGAATAGAGGGATCTTGCGGTACTTGTCCACAGATCCCTGAAGGTGGCCAGGGAACAGGTTAATAAGGTAGTTAAGAAGGCATACAGTTGCTTGCCTTTGTCAGTCGTGGGATAGATTATAAGAACAGGGATATTACGTTGGACCTGCACAGAACTTTGATTGGGCCACATATAGAATACTTTGTGCAGTTCTGGTCACCACAATGTTGGAAGGATGTGATTGCATTGGGAGGGTTGCAAAAGGGATTCATGAGGATGTTGCCTAGGATGGAGCATTTCAGCTATGAAGAAAGGCAGTATAAGCTCTGGCTGTTTTCTATGGAGCACAGAAAGTTGACAATCATAGAATTCCCACAGTGTGGAAACAGGCTCATGGGCCCAACAAGTCCACACTGACCTTCCAAAGAACAACCCAGCAGACCCATTCCCCCACCCCATTACTCTACATTTACCACTAACTAATGCACCTAATGTACACACCCCTGAACACGATGGGCAATTTACCTTGGCCAATTCACCTCATCTACACATCTTTTGATTGTGGGAGGAAACCGGAGCACATGGAGGATACCCATGCAGACATGGAGAGAATGTGCAACCTCCACACAGGCAGTTGCCTGAGGCTGGAATTGAACCTGGGTCCCTGGCACTGGAAGGCAGCAGTGCTAAGCACTGAGCCACCATGCAGCTCTAGACAAGGAGAGCTGATTGAGGTATATAAGATTGAGGGCATGAACAGGAAAGGCAGGAGGTTTAGCGGGGATTTGAGGACAAATGTTTTCACTTAGATGTTGGGAGGAATCTGGTATGTACTGTGTAAGAGGATAGTTCAGGTGGGAAACCTCACCACCTTTTTAAAAGTACTTAGATGAGCACTTGAAGTGTCATAATGTTCAAGGTGATGAGCCTTATGTGAGAAAATGGGACTAATGTAGGCAGTAGTATATTTTTGGTGATACAGACTTTATGGGCTGAATTGCTTCTTCTGTACTGTGTGATTTTATGATTCTGTTCCAGGAAAGAATTAAACAAGAATGTGATTATCAGCAGCAGATGAGCTGAGACTAGCAAAATCAGGCAGTGTTATTAAAATATGTTGTTTGTCTAATGGCATAAATGTATTGTTGGAAGCTCATCTCTGGGTCAAATATGATATCAAGGTTTTCCTTTAGGATAATACACCACAGTCGCAAAGGTTTAGTTTTCTTCTTTTCTCATATTTCAACTTGATTTAATACTAAGGAAGATTTAGAAGTGTTTCCAACCACTTTTGAAGGCAGCAATAAACATTCTCTGAATCAACAAATCTCTTTCCCCCTCCAGCCAAATGCTGGTTAAGTTCCCTTCTTTTTGAATGGTTTCCTGATTTAAAAAAGAACGCAGAGTGAAATGATCCAGTTTTCATGTGTTAGATGGCTAAATTCCTCTGTTTAAGGAGAGAGAAAAAAAGTTTGAACTCTAAAGCTGTTTTCGTCCCTCTGTTATTATATAATTATCACTTATGTCTTGTTTGTCCTTGATATAGCCATGTTCATATCTGCAATTATAATTACAAGTTTGCAATGAGAACTACACTTAGTGCAAAATGAACTTTCCCACAGGAAAACCTTGAAAAGAATCTCTGTTCAGGTCAAATAATCTAGTTATGTCTGTTGAAAATGTAGTCTGGTTATAACCTTCTGTTGGATGCACTCTTGATGAATTGAACCATATTCACTTTCCAGGTTCTGCAGTTAAAATTGTTTATGGTCCAGTGAAGGTTGGACTTGTATGTCTGCAAATGGTATATAACTTCACACTATGAGGATGTATTAAACTGCATTCATAGCTTCTTCCTGTTTTTGCTAGTCCATTGTTAAATGTGTTGCATTGTCTAATCGATTTGCTGCTAACTCTCATTCATAAATTTGGCAGAATCTTGAACGTTGACCAACATTAATCAAGTTATGAGATTTCAGAGTAGCTTATTGAGGGAGGCTGCATTATTAAAACTCTCAGTACCATCAAAAATGAAGTAACTGGGCCTGTATGGATGACCAGATAAGATAAAATGTATAGGCTGCTATGTAATCATTAGAGAAAGAAAGCCATACAGATTTACCACACTTTGCGGCGAGGGGAAGCTGTTGGTTAGTTTTCTAGCTACTGGTTTAAATGAGCTACACAAAGATTGAGGACAGTTTTTGGCTTGTCTGTGACTTGACAGTTGGATAGATCACTTCGGCTAATTTGCACAAGGGATTATCTACTTAAGAAAGGACCATTCATGCGAATGTTTTCTGAAACTCTGGATAATAAAATACTTTTGAAGTGAAATCATTGTTCTAATGTCGATAAGGGTAGCATTGACAGAAATCAATGAAAATAAATTGAGCAAATCTATTTTATTCATATTAGTTGAGGGATAAATATTCAATAGAACTCCTTACTCTTTGAATATTACCTTCAGAAGATCTTCTGTTGAACAGGCTGTTGCATTAATTAAACATCTTATTTTTTATAGGAGAATAATAGGAGCAAACAGATTGGATTTGGAGAAAGAAGTCTTGGGACATGTGGTAGTAAGAGCTACAACATTATTGTAGCAAAAAGAAAATAATCCTTTAGGATTTTTTTTTGGTTCCCTTGGTTTTCTAAGTATTATTTTTGCTTTCATGTGTTCCAGCAGTGTGCATTGTTTGAAGCTAATCCAGGATGAGCTTGCTTTACCAACTTGCTGCACCTTTTTAACAATCCATTTTGTCCTCCTCAAACTGTCTGTACCATTGTGAGTTGGTTTGATTTGCACAACCTGGAGTTGGCTATGTTTCTAATCCAGTTAATTAATTCTTGTTCAGACACATTATTTGCAATGTTTTTCACAATTGTGTCTATGCACCTTGGATTCACTCCTTATTGCCTTTCATGGCTTCTATTTGAAAGCTGGATCTGATATTTTTCTGAATGTTGTTGTTTGTAGTCATCTGTTGGCTAGATTCCAGTCTTGGATCAACCTCATGTGGGATCATTTTTATCTATGGTCTCCACCTCACAATCTAGTTGAAGAATTTCTCAACAGCTGTGTTCCTTGTAATTCCTCTGATTCCCATTATGTTCAAATGCATCTGGCTCTTTCAAGTCTACCCTTTCTGTACTGAAAACATTTTCGGTTGCTAATTATCTTGGGACCAGTTTTTTCATCTTGTTTAAATAATTGTTTTCCTGGTAAACATGTGAAACATTGCTTTCAATCCTTTGGGTAATAAAAGCTCAGACGAAATAGACTAGATGCTACCCCTTCCCCATTTTCTTTATTGTAAATTAAAATTATCCACTTAACAAATCCCAAGGTTTAATGAGAGTTTAGTTTGGAAAATTAGATAAAAACAGTCTCTTGTTGAGAATCACAGAACATAGAACAATACAGCACAGTACAGGCCCTTCAGCCCTCGATGTTATGCCGACCTTTTATCCTACTCTAAGATCAAACTAATCTACGTATCCTACATTTTACTATCATCCATGTGCCTATCCAAGATTCATTTAAATGTCCCGAATGTATCTGACTCTACTACCACTGCAAGCAGTGCATTCCACACACTCACCACACTTTGTGTAAAGAATCCACCTCTGACATCTCCCCAAAATGTTCTTCCAATCACCTTAAACTAATGTCCCCTAGTGATAGCCATTTCTGCCTTGGAAAATACTGTCTGGCTATCCACTCTATCTATGTCTCTCATCATCATGTCTACCTCTGTTAAGTCACCTCTCAACCTTCTTCACTCCAATGAGAAATGCCCTAGTTCCCTCAACCTTTCATTATAAGACATGCCCTCCAGTCCAGGTAACATACTGGTCAATCTCCTCTGCACCCTCTCTAAAGCTTCCACATCCTCCTTATAATGCGACGACCAGAACTAAACGCAATATTCCAAGTGTGGTCTAACCAGCTTTCTTTCTAGGTTCTTCAGCTCCATTGTTGATTTTTGTTTTGCATTGTATATCTCTGAAGCTGCCAGTCGTCTCCACCACACTCCAGACTGGGATCAGGTTTTATGGACCAAAAGAATGTTTGACGAATTCCAGTTATTATAATCTTGGTGATTTATATACAATGTGCACTTTGAGTTAAGCAGAGGCTATTTGATCATCAGAATTAATTAAATGTTACCATACTGTACTACCGAATCCTGATAAAGATGCTCCCAATTTGTTCAACATGTAATGCTAGAAAGATCACGTACATTAAATAATTCTTGTTCCGAAGCAAAAGTCCTACAAAAGTCCTAGGTAATAAATGGAATGAAGTCCTACAAGCAGAATTTAGGGAGTTAGGAGCCAAGTTAAAAAGTAGAACTTCAGAGGTAATACTCTCAGGATTGCTGCCAGTGCCATGTGCTGTCAGAGTCGAAATGAAAGAACAGACAGGATGAATGAGTAGCTTGGGAGATGGTGCAGGAGGGAGGGGTTCAGATTTTTGGGACATGTGGACTGGTTCTGGGGGAAATGGGATTATTACAAATCAGATGGTCTACACCTGGGCAGGACTGGAACCAATATCCTCTGGGACATTCCACTGTTGGGGAAGGTTTAAACGCATGTAGCAGGGGATTGGGAACCAAATGAGGAGGTTAGTGGACAGTCAGGAGGTAGTACCTAAAGCCTGTAAAAAAACTAGATAATGAAGTCAACATGACTGAGGGGAAGAGTAGGCAGGAGCAGATGATGAACGCAAATGACAGGTGGCCTGAGGTGCATTTGTTTTCAACAGAAGTGTACAGTAGTAGGTAAGGCAGATGAACTTAGGGCTTGGCTTAGTAGCTGGGAGTATGGTGTTATTGCTATTACTAAGGTTTGGTTGAGGGAAAGGCAAGATTGGCAACTAAATATCTCAGGATACAGATGCCTCAGCCGAGATCGAGAGGGAAGTAAAAGAGTGGAGGAGTTGCATTACTGGAAGGAGAGAATATCACAGTTGTGCTGAAGGAGGACTTAAGCAATGAGGCAGAGCTCAGAAATAGGAAAGGTGCAGTAACAGTGTGGGGACTATATGACAGACCTCCCAACAGTGAGTGTGAGATAGAGGTACAAATATGTAGGAGCAACAGGCAGTGGTGATGGGAGATTTTAACTTTCCCAACATTGACTGGGCTTCATTTAGTGTTAGAGGTTTAGATGGAGCAGAATTTGTAAGGAGCATCCAGGAAGGTTTTAGAGAACATTATGTAAATAGTCCAACTTGGGAAGGTGTCATACTGGACCTAGTGTTGGGGAATGAGCCCGCCCAGGTGGTTGAAGTTTCAATAGGGGATTACTTTGGGAATAGTGATCACAATTTTGTAAGTTTTAGAATACTCACGGACAAAGTTGAGAATGGTCCTCAAGGATGAGTGCTAAATTGGCAGAAGGCCAACTATAGCAAAAGTTAGCAGTTTCTGGGGAATATGGATTCGGAGCAGTTTTTTGATATGTGGGAGGTGTTTCAAGAGAGGTTGATTAGTGTGCTGGAGAGATATATTGCTGTGAAAATGAGAGGTAGAAATGGCAAGGTCAAGTAACGATGGCTAACAGGCGAAATTGTCAGACTAACTAAGAGGAAAAAGGAAGCATACATAAGGTGTCGGCGATTGAAAACAGATGAAGCTTTGAAAGAATATCGAGAAAGTAGGACCAGTCTGAAACGAGGAATTAAGAGGGCTAAAAGGTGTCATGACATATCTTTAGCAAACAAGGTTAAGGAAAATCCTCAAGCCTTTTATTCGTATATAAGGAACAAGACGGTAACTAGAGAAAGGGTTGGCCCACTCAAATAAAAGGAGGAAAGTTATGCATGGACTCAGAGAAAATGGATGAGATTCTTAGTGATTGCGTCGGAATTCACCGAGGAGAGGGACATGACGGATGCTGAGGTTAAGGATAGATGTTTGATTACTCTAGGTCAAGTCGGCATAACGATGGAGGAAGTATTGGGTATTCTAAAAGGCATTAAGGTGGACAGGTCCCTTGGTCAGGATGGGATCTATCCCAGGTGATTGAGGGAAGCGAGAGAGGAAATAGCTGGAGCCTTAACAGATATTTTTCCAGTGTCCTTGATCAAGGGTGAGTTCCTGGAGGACTGGAGAGTTGTGAATGTTGTCCCCTTGTTCAAGAAGGATAGCAAGGCTAATGCAGATAATTATGGACTGGTGAGCCTGACCTCGGTGGGAGGGAAGTTGCTGGAGAAGATACTGAGGGATAGGATCTCTTGCCAATTGAAAGAAAATGGGCTTATCAGTTATAGGCAGCATGGTTTGTGCAGGGAAGGTCATGTCTTATCAACTTAATAGAATTCTTTGATGAAGTGACAAAGTTGATTGATGAGCGAGGGGCTATACATGGACTTCAGTAAGGCATTTGATCAGGTTCCCCATGGTAGGCTGATGAAGAAAGTGAAGTTGTGTGGGGTCCATGGTGTACTAGCTAGATGGATAGAGAACTGGCTGGGGAACAGGAGATAGAAAGTAGTAGTGGAAAGGAATTTCTCAAAATGGAGAACTGTGACCAGTGGTGTTCCACAGGGATCCGTGCTGGGACCACTGTTGTTTGTTTACATTTATCACAATCTGGAGGAAGGTATAGGTGGTCTGATTAGCAAGTTTGCAAATGACACAAAGATTGGTGGAGTAGCAGATAGTGAAGGGGACTGTCGGAGAATGCAGCAGAATGTGGATAGATTGAAGAGTTGGGCAGAGAAATGGCAGATGGAGTTCTATCCAGGCAATTACGAGGTGATGCATTTTGGAACATCCAATTTTAAAGTGAACTATACCATAAATGGGAAAGTACTGGAGAAAATTGATGTACAGAGATATGTGGGTGTTCAGGTCCATTGTTCCTTGAAGGTGGCAACGCAGGTCGATAGAGTGGTCAGGAAGGCATATGGCATTATTTCCTTCATCAGACAGGGTATTGAGTACAAGAGTTGGCAGGTCATGTTATAGTTGTATAGGACTTTGCTTTGGTCAGATTTGGAATACTGCGTACAGTTCTGGTCACCACTTTACGGAAGGATGTGGATGCTTTGGAGAAGATTTAGAGGAGGTTCACCAGGATGTTGCCTGATATGGAGGGCACTGGCTATGAAGAAAGTTTGCTTAGATTAGGAGTATTTTCAGTAGAAAGATGGAGTTTGAGGGGAGACCTGATTGAGGTTTACAAAATCATGAGAGATATAGACAAGGTGGATAGCAAGAAACCTTTTCCCAGAGTAGGGGACTCAATTGTGAGGGGTCACGAGTTCAAGGTGAGAAGGGAAAAGTTTAAGGGAAATATGTGTGGAAAGTTCTTCACATATGGGGTGTTGGGTGCCAGGAATGCACTGCCAGCAGAGGTAGTAGAAGCGGGCATGATACCGTCATTTCAAATTAATGTAGACAGATGCATGAATGGGCAGGGAGCTGAGGGGTACAGATCCTTGGAAAATAGGCAACATGTTTGGATAGAAGATCTGGATCGACTCAGGCTTGGAGGGCAAAAGGACCTATTCCTGTGCTGCAATTTTCTTTGTTCTTTGTATTGATTTTTGGGGTTGGACAGCATCCCTATGGTCCAGTAGGTTTACCTTTATAAAGCTAGTTTTTATTTCCTCCCTACATTGGTTTAACATTCTTGATAAAGATAATGCTGATGTGGTGTTCAATCATTGACAATCTAAGTGGTGACTCTGTTGCTGAAATTCACGATTGTCACATTTCAGTTCAATGTAGCCAACTGATAGCATTCGCAATAGTTCGGAAGACTTGTATCAACAGTCAAAGGATCTTTACTGTAAATCACAATTGCACAAGTTGTAGCCATGGAAGATATTCAATTTTCTCTAAGGTCAGTGCTTTATATCCAAAATAATTTTGGGTTGTTCCCACATAAAGACCTCCTAAGTCTTTATGTGGGAACCTATCATGACTGCTATACCTACCTCTCTACATGGTTCTTCTTTTTCTCCACTTAATGATACAAATTATTTTTTAAAGTCATTTCCCTGGTGCCAGCATCTCTTTGGTTACTCATCCATTTGACCCTTCTCAAGTCCAAGCAGTGACACTTGGTAAGTTGATTAACTAATAGGCACTGTGGCTGAGTCTAATGCTGTTTTCATGTGATGTATGTTGTCTGGCATGTTTAACAACTCCTCCTGTCTCACAAATCATCCTGGTTTTTCTTCTGTGTTGGCTTTTACCACTTGCTAGTGATATCATTCATCAATGACCTTAACAGTATTGCTTGTCTATAATATTCAGCAGTGTGGTTGCTGAAAATTTGAGAGGATTGATAATCACTATGAGGTGGGATTGCATCTGAAAAATATGGCAGGAACTTATTTAGTTCTATGACATTTTGCACAAGTAAACATAATGTCTTTGGAATGCAAATATCATCAAGTGTAGAAAAGAACACGACTTTTCAATTTCGAATTAAAGTCATTGGTCATTTCTGTTGGCTATTATAGTGATGTTGCAATGAGTCAAATACGTGTAATCTATAACTGGCAAGTTGTGAAAACATTTTCAGCCATTCCCATCAGCATAATAGAAAATCGAATAGAAGGATACTCGTGATAATTCAAAGTTCCAGACTGGTGTTTCTGTGTTAGTCAAACCTGTGCATGCTTGTCACATTTGCTGACATGACTTACCAATCAGCGTGGGGTTTAGAGAGTGAAACCAGAGGCAAGCCAGCGGTGATGACTACACAATGGTCTTGCTGGCATTTTACAGAAGTATGTACAAATGTACATTTTTAACTTCGATGAAACCGGACCATTTTACACTCTTTTGTCAGATTGCTCATTAATGTTTAAAGATGAAGCATATAATGGTGGAAGGTGAAGCAAGGAATGTGTTACTGCTATGTTCTGGGCTACCCATGGATTACACCAAAAAGCTGTTTCTTTTGGAATAGAAAAGACCACAAGGCCACATTGCTTCATAAATATCAAGACACGACACTTGCTATGTTAGGCTAACAAAACCGCCTGGCTGACCTCCACCATTTTTGAGGAGCAGATCACGTAATTGAACAAAGTGTAGCAGTGGAAGAAATGAAACGTTATCAATGTGATGAGCCTGAAGAGGCTGAAGAATTATCAATGTGATGAGCCTGAAGAGGCTGAAGAATTGCCCACTAATTTCCCAAGCTATAGAAATATTCCAGGATTTTGCAGCACGACACAAAAACATGCAAAACATGTTCAACTGTGTGGTTGACAAGGCATGCTCGTTCAAAGATGATATGCTGAGCAGAAAAAGATTACAAAGTTTATCTACAGCAGACACTCAGAATTTTAATGCATTTTACTGTACAAGGTGAGACCATTGTAATGTATGACCAAATTTTTAAAAATTAGTTTTTCATATTGTTATTTCTTGTTTGACAAGTGTACATTGCAAACTTTGGGGCTTTCTTGGCTATCTTGAAGGTCTGCTTGACATGGAATTCATGTACGGACCCTGAGTATTTGACTTGCCTAGGTTTTGCTTTCTTCTTAAAGAAATTGATGTCATCCTTTGCCGTTGTATTTCCATGGATAAACAGCGATTGCTGTGACATTTTGTAAAACTGAGAAACAAAGATTTATCCCAAGGCCTGTCAATTGTGAGAAGATGAAATGATGAAGAATCAGTGATCAAATTATGTCAACCCGAAGACTTAGGTACAGGGAGGAATTATTTGGAAGTTACAACATTGAAGCAGGCTTTTTGGTCAACCACTGTGTATTGGTGTTTTGCTCTGCATAAACAGGAGCATTGATCCTTCCCAAGACCCATAAGCCTGACCACCCTGGCCGACCCATTGTCTCAGCATGCTCCTGCCCCACTGAACTCATCTCTACCTTCTTTGACACTGTCCTATGCCCCCTAGTCCAGAAACTCCCCACACATACGTTCGAGACACTACACACACCCTCCACCTCCTCCAAGACTTCCGTTTCCCCGGCCCCCAACGCCTCATCTTCACCATGGATATCCAATCCCTCTACACCTCCATCCGCCATGACCGGGGCCTCCAAGCCCACCGTTTTTTCCTATCCAGACGTCCCCAAATTTACCATTCCACTGACACACTCATTCGTTTGGCCAAACTGGTCCTTACCCTTAACAATCCTTCCATTTCCTCCAGATCAAAGGGGTAGCCATGGGCACATGTATGGGCCCCAGCTATGCCTGTCTCCTTGTTGGCTACATAGAACAGTTGATCTTCTGTAATTACACTGGCACCACTCCCCACCTCTTCTTCCGCTACATTGATGACTGCATTGGTGCCACCTCGTGCTCCCGCGAGGAGGTTGAGCAATTCATCAACTTCACCAACACATTCCGCTCTGACCTTAAATTTACCTGGACCATCTCTGACACCTCCCTCCCCTTCCTGGACCTCTCCATCTCCATTAATGACGACCGACTTGATACTGACATTTTTTACAAACCCACCGGCTCCCACAGCTACCTAGATTACACCTCTTCCCACCCTATCTCTTGCAAAAATGCCATCCCGTATTCCCAATTCCTCCACCTCCGCCATATCTGCTCCCAGGAGCACCAGTTCCACCATAGAACACAACAGATGGCCTCCTTCTTTAGAGACCGCAATTTCCCTTCCCACGTGGTTAAAGATGTCCTCCAATGCATCTCGTCCACATCCCGCACCTCCGCCCTCAGACCCCACTCCTCCAACCGTAACAAGGACAGAACGCCCTTGGTGCTCACCTTCCACCCTACCAACCTTCGCATAAACCAAATCATCCGCCGACATTTCCGCCACCTTCAAAAAGACCCCAGCACCAGGGCTATATTTCCCTCCCCACCCCTTTCTGCCTTCCGCAAAGACTGTTCCCTCCGTGACTACCTGGTCAGGTCCATGCCCCCCTACGACCCACCCTCCCTTCCTGGCAGTTTCCCCTGCCACCGCAGGAACTGTAAAACCTGTGCCCACACCTCCTCCCTCACCTCTATCCAAGGCCCTAACATCCATCAAAGTTTTACCTGCACATCCACTAATATCATTTATTGTATCCGTTGCTCCCGATGCAGTCTCCTCTACATTGGGGAGACTGGGCGCCTCCTATCAGAGCGCTTTAGGGAACATCTCCTGGACACACCACCAATCAACCACACCGCCCCGTGGCCCAACATTTCAACTCCTCCTCCCACTCTGCCATGGACATGGAGGTTCTGGGCCTCTTTCACCGCCGCTCCCTCACCACCAGACGCCTGGAGGAAGAACACCTCATCTTCCGCCTCGGAACATTTCAACCCCAGGAGATCAATGTGGACTTCAACAGCTTCCTAATTTCCCCTTCCCCCACCTCATCCTAGTTTCAAACTTCCAGCTCAGCACTGTCCCCATGACTTGTCCGGACTTGTCCGACCTGCCTAGCTCCTTTTCCACCTATCCACTCCACCCTCTCCTCCCTGACCTATCATCTTCATCCCCTCCCCCACTCACCCATTGTACTCTATGCTACTCTCTCCCCACCCCCACCCTCCTCTAGCTTATCTCTCCATGCTTCAGGCTCACTGCCTTTATTCCTGATGAAGGGCTTTTGCCCGAAACGTCGATTTCGCTGCTCGTTGGATGCTGCCTGAACTGCTGTGCTCTTCCAGCACCACTGATCCAGAATCTGGTTTCCAGCATCTGCAGTCATTGTTTTTACCTCCCATGTTAGCACCTTGTTCCCGAATCCTTTTTTCTTCTTTTTGTTCTACTACCTAAAACTTGACATGGTCTCTGCTTAAATTACTATATTAAACATACTCAAATTTTATTTCTGTCTTAAACATGTTACATTTAACATTTAAAGAGCCTGCTTCTCGGTATCATAGATTACCATATGTCAACTCAATACATAGATAATCCAACTTTATATGCCTAAGACTTGTAGTTTTGCATATGCTGAGGCAGTCACTTGATGCTACTCATCTAATTATGTCTTTTTGAGCATTCATATCACCTCCTATTGTTGGTTGCCATTGCCATTGGTGTACCTCAACAACTTGGCTGGCTAAAGGACCTTGGGTTTCCTCCTTCTCCTGACTGACAAGTTGTCACTTGTGTCTGGGCTCGTTGGCATTTCCTCCCCTCTTTCTCTCACTTCCACTGTCTGTGGTGCTAGCTCGTGCCTCTGGATTCCTGAATTGAATTGTGGCTCACAGCTGATGAGGAAGGGTAATGACCACCATAGTCAACATTGTTCCATTGACTGTCAGCCCTGATCTGGTCAAGATATGACTACAGACTGTCATAAATCCGGTTGACTTTTTAATGTCCTTTCAAATGGCCAAGTTTACAGACCGTGTATTTTTATTTTTCTGTTGTGCCTGTGGACTGAAATGGCTAAAGGACTCTTGTTTAAAACATAATCCAAGTACTGTTCAAGAGATTGCTGAATGTCTTGAAAGCAAGTTACCTGACACTAATTGCAAGTCCTTTTACACTGCTAATTGTTCAAGCATTCGGGGAAGAACTGTACCCTGGAGTCAGGGCGACTTGGTTGGCCACGAGTAGCTGATTGGTCTGTGAAATGTTGAGCAGTTATCAATGACAAAATCCCTCTGCCTGCCAATGACAATGTGATTGGCTCCCAGGTAGCTTAACAGCTTGTGGATGCAAATGTGTGGTCAGAAGCGATCAGACCTGTAAAATGGAAGGAGCTGTCTTTTTACTGTTCAAGAAAAAGAACGTCAAGACTGAAGAAAGCCAGTTTATTTTCCTTTCACAACTGCTATAAGCTGTCACTTTTAATCCAACAAGTCACAGACTTCACAAATATGGACAGTGGCTCTCTGCCTCCTGCAAGTGCGGTGGCACAGTGGTTAGCACTGCTCCCTCACAGCGCTAGAGACCCGGGTTCAATTCCCACCTCAGACGACTGACTGTGTGGAGTTTGCACATTCTCCCCGTGTCGGCGTGGGTTTCCTCTGGGTGCTCCGGTTTCCCACAGTCCAAAAATGTGCAGGTCAGGTGAATTGGCCATGTTAAATTTATCCGTAGTGTTAGGTGAAGGCAAATAGGTCTGGGTGGGTTGCGCTTCGGTGGGTCAGTGTGAACTTGTTGGGCCGAAGAGCCTGTTTCCACACTGTAAGTAATCTAATTAACAAAAAGTAAGTGAAAGTACTTGAAGAAGGAAAATCGAGGAGTACCAAGTCCTGACAAATTGAAAAGATCATTTTGGGGAACAGGCATAATTGAACTGCCTTCCCAGATTTTCCCTTGGTCTGTAACATCTGTTTTTTTTTATGTTTTCTGTATGCATGCGTAGGGGGAGTTTTATTAGGGGGCTAGTAGAGTTAAATGTCAATTGTTTACTTGTACTAGGATCTATTTATTTATAACAAACTGTAATCCTTGTTAAGTACAGAAATCTGGTCCATGCCTTCTGTCAACCCAGGTTGAAAAGATAGTAATTTGAGGCATAATATGTGGCTTTATAAAATCTTTAACTTTTGTGAGGACTTTGTGGATAGCAGGGTTTGAATTCTAGCTACCTCAGTGAGGTATAACACCAAGCAAAACATTCACTTGTACCTACAGAAAAATCAAAAAAGAATGAAATTGGATGGAATCGATCTAGGAACTGAAAACAACAATAACCATCTCTATCAACCCTGCAAAATCCCCGTTACTAATGTCTTAAAGATTGAGCCAAAATCAGAAGAGCTGACTTACATTCTTCTTAAGCAGTGACCTGACTCAGTCATATTCACTGCATCATACCTTTTGACAAATGACCAGGGCAGCACCACTACCAACCCTGCGTATTTTCTGTACCACCAGCAGGAAAGATCTGCCAGCGGTGATGGCACATTTTTAAGAGACATTGATGACATTGACTTGAAGAGGTTTCATTGCATTTGTTTAAATATGGGCATGGAAATTGTGCTGAAATAGTACTCTTCTAGGTTAAACACAAATTAGAAAAGAAACACTCCATGTCAATGGCACCGAATGTACCCTGGGTGAGGGACTTAAATGCCGACCTCTAACAGTGGCTTGGTAGTATCCTAACTGACCGGGTTTACTGAGATCTGAGGAAATTTCTGATCAACAGGGCCTGAGGCAAATGGTGAGGGAAACAACTGTAAGGAAGCCTCATCCTCAGGTTACCTGTGACAGAATTATTTGGAGTAATAACATTAAACTAATGCTTGAGTTATCTCACTAGCTATTTTTTAAGACCCCAAGACAATGTACTGGAGAGTCCAGGGACTTGTCACCCTGTAGCTTCAACAATTTGCTCAGTATGCCTTCTCTAGTGATTGTAATTTTCTTCGGTTCCTCCCTTCCTTCTGCTTCCTGATTTGCAGATGTTTCTTGATGTTCCTTGCATCCATTATAATGTAGACTGATGCAAAATACCTGTTCAAGTAATCTGCCATCTTCTTATTTTTCATTTGGAATTCACCAAATCCACTTTCTTTCAGGCCAACGTTCACTCTGTTAACTTTTTTTCTTTCTGAACTATATATATAGAACCTCTTACTATCTATCTTGATACCTCCAGGTAGCTTTCTGTCATGCAACTTTCTACTTTATTAAAATGTTGCAGTCATTCTGTGATTTTCTTCCATCTTCTGTTCAGCCTTATGATCTGCTGACATTTTGTATCATTATATACTTTTGTTTTAAAGTTTGGAACAATTTTCTTACTTTTTTAGTTCATCATGGATTATTGGAAGGTATCTATTCTGCGTATTCTAAAATATCCCCTTCAATATCTGCCACAACATCTCTGTTGATCAATCCCTTAACCCAATTCACCAGTTTACTTCAGTTTGCTTTCGTATAGACTCTTTTATATTGCCCTCTTCAACTGTTGTACTTTATTCAAAATGATTTTAATCTCTAAATTTTGGTTCTTGCTGACAAAAGGATTTCAATCAGCAATGTGTATGCACAGGTTGTCCTCTGTATTGTGTACATAAACAGAGCTAATAAGTTGAACATAGAACATTACAGCGCAGTACAGGCCATTCAGCCCTTTGAACAACACGTAGTTGTGTTTGAAAAAACGTTTGACAAACTTTTTTACAATAACTCTCTGCATTATTGTTGGAGAATACTTAAATGCATATTAGCTCAGATGTGTCTCATTTAAACTTTGGTTTTATTAAACATAATGTTAAGCAGTGCATTCTTTACCACTCCTAGCATAGAACTTGTGTATATTTTGTATGTGATGGACTGTAAGAATGCCCCTATCCTTGCATTTCCATTATTTGATGACTATGGATCTTCACATTGCAGGAAGGAAATACACCTAATAATTGGCGTAAAATATATCCCAGTGGAAAGGAGCAAACTTTCTCCATCAGCTAAGCCTAAGATTTGAACTACTGATCAAGCAGTTTGCTCCTTTCATGAAGAGCACAAATAAGGCTTTTTGGAAACAATGCAGATGTTAGGAGTGAACAATGTGTTGTACAGTCAGTACCTTAAAAGTGCGAATGTTAGACGTGGCAAGTCTTATGTGAGTTCCTGTCTGTTGAGAAATAATCTTGAAATGAATCATCCTGAAGCAGAAAAAGATGTCTTCACCTGTTCAGGAGAGATTTGAGCATTATTCAAATTTAAAGTTTGAAAACAAATGAACTATGTTGGAGCGTTTTCTTTCTTGAAAAGGTGAGCCAAAACTTATTTTTAAAGTTACTTTTCAATCTTTTGAGCATAATGCAAAATCCCACACTTAAAGTCATAGTCATAGAGATGTACAGCATGGAAACAGACCCTTCGGTCCAACCTGTCCATGCCGACCAGGTATCCCAACCCAATCTAGTCCCACCTGCCAGCACCCAGCCCATATCCTTCCATACCCTTCCTATTCATATACTTATCCTAATGCCTTTTAAATGTTGCAATTGTACCAGCCTCCACCACATCCTCTGGCAGCTCATTCCATACACGTACCACCCTCTGTGTGAAAATGTTGTCCCTTAGGTCTCTCTTATATCTTTCCCCTCTCACCCTAAACCTATGCCCTCTAGTTCTGGACTCCCTGACCCCAGGGAAAAGACATTTTTTCTATTTATCCTATCCATGCCCCTCATAATTTTGTAACCTCTATAAGGTTGCCCCTCAGCCTCCGACATTCCAGGGAAAACAGCCCCAGCCTGTTCAGTTTCTCCCTATAGCTCAACTCCTCCAACCCTGGCAACATCCTTGTAAATCTTTTCTGAACCCTTTCAAGTTTCACAACATCATTGCGATAGGAAGGAGACCAGAATTACACGCAATGTTCCAACAATGGCCTTACCAATGTCCTGTACAGGCGCAACATGACCTCCCAACTCCTGTACTCAATACTCTGACCAATAAAGGAAAGCATACCAAATGCCTTCTTCACTATCCTACCTACCTGCGACTCCACTTTCAAGGAGCTATGAGCCTGCACTCCAAGGTCTCTTTGTTCAGCAACACTCCTGAGGACCTTACCATTAAGTGTATAAGTCCTGCTAATATTTGCTTTCCCAAAATGCAGCACCTCATATTTATCTGAATTAAACTCCATCTGCCACTCCTCAGACCATTGGCCCATCTGGTCCAGAGCCTGTTGTAATCTGAGGTAACCCTCTTCGCTGTCCACTGCACCTCCAATTTTGGTGTCACCTGCAAACTTACTAACTGTACCTCTTATGCTCGCATCCAAATCATTTATGTAAATGACAAGAAGTAGAGGACCCAGCACTGATCCTTGTGGCACTCCACTGGTCACGGGCCTCCAGTCTGAAAAACAACCCTCCACCATCACCCTCTGTTTTCTACCTTTCAACCAGTTCTGTATCCAAATGGCTAGTTCTCCCTGTATTCCATAATATATAATCTTGCTAACCAGTCTCTATGGGGAACCTTGTCAAATGCCTTACTGAAGTCCATATAGGTCACATCTATTGCTCTGCCCTCATCAATCCTCTTTGTTACTTCTTCAAAAAACTCAATCAAGTTTGTGAGACATGATTTCCCATGCACAAAGCCATGTTGACTACCCCTAATCAGTCCTTGCCTTTCCAAATACATGTACATCCTGTCCCTCAGGATTCCCTCCAACAACTTGCCCACTACCAAGGTCAGACTCACAGGTCTACAGTTCCCTGGCTTGTCTTTACCGCCCTTCTTAAACAGTGGCACCACGTTTGCCAACCTCCAGTCTTCCGGCACCTCACCTGTGACTATCGATGATACAAATATCTCAACAAGATGCCCAGCAATCACTTCTCTAGCTTCCCACAGAGTTCTAGGGTACACTTGATCAGGCCCTGGGGATTTATCCACCTTTAACTGTTTCAAGACATCCAGCACTTCCACCTCTCTAATCTGGACATTTTGCAAGATGTCACCATCTATTTTCCTACAGTCTATATCTTCCATATCCTTTTCCACAGTAAATACTGATGCAAAAAATTCATTTAGTATCTCCCCCATTTTCTGTGGCTCCAAACAAAGGCCGCCTTTCTGATCCTTGAGGGTCCCTATTCTCTCCCTCGTTACTCTTTAGTCCTTAATATATTTGTAAAATCCCTTTGGATTCTCCTTAATTGTATTTGCTAAAGCTATCTCATGTCCCCTTTTTTGCCCTTCTGATTTCCCTCTTAAGTATACTCCTACTTCCTTTATACTCTTCTAAGGATTCACTCGAATCCTGTCTATACATGACGTATGCTTCCTTCTTTTTCTTAACCAAACTCTCGATTTCTTTAGTCAACCAGCCTTTCCTTTCACCCTGACAGGAATATACTTTCTCTAGATTCTTGTTATCTCATTTCTGAAGGCTTCCCATTTTCCAGCCGTCCCTTTACCTGCGACCAACTGCCTCCAATCAGCTTTCGAATGTTCTTGCCTAATATCGTCAAAATTGGCCTTTCTCCAATTTAGAACTTCAACTTTTAGCTCTGGCCTACCCTTTAGATATGGTCGCTGGCCCCACAGTGCTCCCCCCACTGACACCTCAGTCACCTGTCCTGCCTTATTTCCCAAGAGTAGGTCAAGTTTTGCACCTTCTCTAGTAGGTACATCCACATACTGAATCAGAAAATTGTCTTGTACACACTTACGAAATTCCTCTCCATCTAAACCTTTAACACTACGGCAGTCCCAGTCGATGTTTGAAAAGTTAAAAACCCCTACCATAACTACCCTATTATTTTTACAGACAGCTGAGATCTCCTTACAAGTTTGTTTCTCAATTTCCCTCTGACTATTAGGGGGTCTATAATACAATCCCAATAAGGTGATCATCCCTTTCTTATTTCTCAGTTCCACCCAAATAACTTCTCTGGATGTATTTCTGGGAATATCCTCCCTCAGTACAGCTATCCCTTACCAAAAATGCCACCCCACCCCACCTCTCTTGTCTCCCTTTCTAACCTTCCTGTAGCATTTGTATCCTGGAACATTAAGCTGCCAGTCCTGCCCATCCCTCAGCAGTGTTCTGTAATTGCTATGATATCCCAGTCCCATGTTCCTAACCATGCCCTGAGTTCATCTGCCTTCCCTATTAGGCCCCTTACATTGAAATAAATGCAGTTTAATTTATTAGTCCTACCATGTCCCTGTCTGCCCTGACTGTTTGACTTGCTTCTGTTCTCAGCTGTACCAGTCTCAGATTGATCTCCTTCCTCATTATCTCCCTGGGTCCCACCCCTCCACCTTATTAATTTAAATCCTCCCATGCAGTTTTAGCAAATTTCCCTGCCAGTATATTAGTCCCCTTCCAATTTTAGGTGCAATCCGTCCTTCTTGTACAGGTCACTTACACCCCAAAACGATCCAAAAATGTGAATCTTTCTGCCATACACCAGCTCCTCAGCCATGCATTCATCTGCTCTATCCTCCTATTCCTGCCCTCACTAGCTCGTAGCACTGGGAGTAATCCAGATATTACTACCCTTGAGGACCTCCTTTTTAAACTTCTGCCTAACTCTCTGTAATCTCCCGTCACAATCTTGTGCAGAATGTTATTCTGTTTGCATAATTCCTGTCTCCTATGAACAAAAAGTATTTTGAATGCTATTGATAAGGTAATATTTGTATAACAAGAGGTTAATCATCTCCCATCAATTTTATTGATAAAAACAGCCAGAAGATACACATTTGGATATTTATTAAATATTTTTCTATAATCATAACAAAGCTGGTTAACTCTAGATGTTTGAGTCGTCATCTATTTTTCGGCTCTACATTGAATTCAGTTCCCTGTTTGATTCTGATTGCTTTCAGTCAGATTCCCATTGTACTACGTTATATCAAAGCATTCACAAATTCTTGTTTTGTAAAGAGCAGGACTGATTTATGGACTCTCTCAGATGAAAGACAACAGTTCTTTTGTTGGGATTATAAACTGAAATGACATTTGGGCTGCTCCTTAGCTTAAACATCACAAGAGCTTTACAGCTTGAAATGTGCATATTTTGGCTGTGCAAGACTATTTTGCTTTTCAGAACAGTGGGGTGGGTACTTTGACACAGAGTGGCACCCTGAGTTAAGAAAATTTTGCCCAATGACAGACATCTGATTGGTTGAACTGCAGTTTCTTTCAAAGGTAAGTACAGAGAATCTGTAGACACCCAGAATCTGCAAACTGAAAACATCTTTTTCTCACTCTCCATGCGAGCAAAAAGACAGAAAATCCAAAAGACCTTAAGAGAAGGAATTCTAACAAGGACAGAATGAGGTCCACTAGATCATCTATCAAAGAGAAGAATGATGATTGTTTTATACACATCACATAATCGTTGCTGAAATAACAATAAATTGAGTGGCAGTTTAACCTACTATTGAAATCAAGACTTTTGACTTCTAGAATTGTGGATCTTATAATCACTTTTGTTGTCTGTCTTCAGTGACAGACTCTCCATGTTACTTCATATTGTGTGAAGATAGCCAGTTTTTGTTGCCTAATGCTTGTCACACAAGTTAGTCATCAAATCCTTGTGACTGAGGAAGTTACAGAGTTTTGTACTTGGATATTGACTAATAATGTACAGTGAATTGCACAAGTATTGGGCTATCCCAGATTGTAACTGACGTTCAGCACCGGCTATGACTTTCCAAAGTGGAAATGGGTTGAAGCAAGTGACAAAGTGTCCTGAGAATGGAAAAACAATTAACTCAGTGGAGGATAGTTTGCATCGATATATTGTGCCAAATTAAACTTAAGTTCCTTGATCTGCAACCAATCATAACAAGTAATTATTGTATTTTACATTTAGTAGCTGGGCAAAAATATCACATCAATAGAAGTCTTCAGATTCCTAATGACAAATGATGCTCTCCACTGCATCTCCTCCGCTCTTGAGCCCCGCCCCTCCAATCGTCACCAGGACAGAACCCCACTGGTCCTCACCTATCACCCCACCAACCTCCATATACATCGTATCATCCATCGTCATTTCTGCCACCTCCAAATGGACCACACCACCAGGGATATATTTCCCTCTCCTCCCCTATCAGCGTTCCGAAAAGACCACTCCCTCTGTGATTCCCCATCAGGTCCACACCCCCCACCAATCCAACCTCCACTCCTAGCACCTTCTCCTGCAACCGCAAGAAATGCAAAACTTGCGCCCACACCTCCCCCCTCACTTCCCTCCAAGGCTCCAAGGGATCCTTCCATATCCGCCACAAATTCACCTGTACCTCCACACACATCATTTACTGCATCCGCTACACCCAATGTGGCCTCCTCTATATTGGGGAGACAGGCCGCCTGCTTGCGTAACATTTCAGAGAACACCTCTGGGACACCCAGACCAACCAACCTAACCACCCTGTGGCTCAATACTTCAACTCCCCCTCCCACTCCACCGTGGACATGCAGGTCCTTGGACTCCTCCATCGCCAGGCCATGGCAACACGACGGCTGGAGGAAGAGCGCCTCATCTTCCGCCTAGGAACCCTCCAACCACAAGGAATGAACTCAGATTTCTCCAGTTTCCTCATTTCCCCTCCCCCCACCTTGTCTCAGTCCCAACCCTCAAACTAAGCACCACCTTCCTAACCTGCAATCTTCTTCCTGACCTCTCCGCCCCCACCCCTATCACCCTCACCTTGACCTCCTTCCACCTATTGCATTTCCAACGCCCCTCCCCATGTCCCTCCTCCCTATCTTTTATCTTAGCCTGCCTGGGCACACTTTCCTTATTCCTGAAGAAGGGCTCATGCCCGAAACGTTGATTCTCCTGCTCCTTGGATGCTGTCTGACCTGCTGTGCTTTTCCAGCAACACATTTTCAGCAATTTCTGGATTCCCCCACCCCAGGGTAAAGACCTTGTCTATTTAGCCTATCTATGCTTCTCATGACTTTATAAACCTCTAGCCTCTGACAGTCCAGGGAAAACAGCCCCAGTTTATTCAGCCTCTCCCAATAGCTCAAATTGTCCAACCATATCAACATCCCTATAAATCTTTTCTGAACCCTTTTAAGTTTCACAACATCCTTCCAAAAGGAGGGAGATCAGAATTGCACACAATATTCCAGAAGTCATGTAACCAATGTCCTGTACAGCCACAACTTGACCTCCCAACTCCAATGCTCTGATCAATAAAGGAAAGCATACCAAATGCCGTCTTCACTATCCTGTCAACCTGCGACTCCACTTTCAAGGAAATATGAACCAATACTCCAAGGTCTCTTTGTTCAGCAACACTCCCAAGATCTTATCATTAAGTATGTAAGTCCTGTTCTGATTTGCCATTCGAAAATGCAGTACTTCACATTTATCTAAATTAAACTCCATGTGCCACTCCTCGGCCCATTGGCCCATCTGATCGAGATCCTGTTGTACTTTGAGGTAACCATTTTCGCTGTCCACTATATCTCCAATATTGGTATTATCTGCAAACTTACTAACCATACCTCCTATATTCACATCCAAGTCATTTATATAAATGATGAAAAGCAGTGAACCCAGCAGTAATCTTTGTGGCACCCCACTAGTCACAGGCCTTCAGTCTGAAAAGCACCCCCCACCACCACCCACTGTTTTCTACTTTTGAGCCAGTTTTGTATCCAAATAGCTACTGCTGCATGTATTCCACGTGATCTAACTTTGCTAACCAGTCTATCATGAGGAATTTTGTCGAGCGCCTTACTGAAGTCCATACAAATCACATCCACCGCTCATTAATCCTCTTTGCTACTTCTTCAAAAAACTGAGACAAGTTACTCAGACATGATTTCCCATGCACAATGCCTTGTTGACTATCCCTAATCAGTCTGTGTGCTTTTCCAAATGCATCCTGTCTGTCAGGATTCCCTCCAACAATTTGCCTACTATCGAAGTCAGGCTCACTGGTCTACAAATCCCTGACTTTTCCTTTCCACCTTTCTTAAATAGTGACACAACATTAGCCAACCTCCAGTCTTCTGACACCTCACCTGTGATTATCGTTGATATAAATATCTCAGCAAGGTGCCCAACAATCATTTTCCAAGCTGTCCACAGAGTTGTAGGGTACACCTGATCAGGTCCTGGGGATTTATCCACTGTTATGCACTTCAGGACATCCAGCACCACCACCTCTGTAATATGGACATTTTTCAAGATGTCACCATCTGTTTCCCCACATTCTATATCTCCATGTCCTTTTCCACAATAAACACTGACGCAAAATACTCGTTTACTATCTCCCCCAGCTCATGCGGTTCCACACATAGGCTGCCTTGCTGACCTTTGAGGGGCTGTATTCTCTCCCTAGTTACCCTTTTGTTCTTAGTGTCTTTATAAAATCCCTTTGGATTCTCCTCAACCCTACTTGCCAAAACTATCTCATGTCCCCTTTTTGCTCTCCGGATTTCCCTCTTAAGTGTACTCCTACTGCCTTTATATACTTTTAAGGATTCACTCAATCTCTACAGTCTATACCTGACATATGATTCCTTCATTTTCTTGACCAAAGTGTCAATTTCTCCAGTCATGCAGGATTTCCTACACCTACCAGCTGTGCCTTTCACCCTAACAGGGATGTACTGTCTCTGGACTCTCGTTACCTCATGTTTGAAGGCTCCCCATTTTCCAGCTGTCCCTTTGCCTGTGAGTAGCCGCTCCAAATCAAGTTTGAAAGCTCTTGTCTAATACCGTCAAAATTGGCCTTTCCCCAATTTAGAATTTTAACTTTTAGATCCAGTCTATTTTTCTCCATCACCGTTTTAAAAGTAGTAAAGTTTTGGTTGCTGGCCCCCAATAATAGTTCAGTCACTTGACCTGCCTTATTTCCCAAGAGTAGGCCAAGTTTTACGTCTTCTCTCATAGGTACATCCACATAATTGAATCAGAAAATTTTCTTGTACACACTTAATAACTTCCTCTTTGTCTAAACCCTTAACACTATGGCATTCCCAGTCTATGTTTGGAAAGTTAAAATCCCCTTTTATAACTCCCCTATCATTCTGACAGATAACTATGATCTCCTAACAAGTTTGTTTCTCAATTTCCCACTGGCTATTAGTGATCTGTCATAATACCCCAAGAAAGTGATTATCCCTTTCTTCTTGCTCAATTCCATCCAAATAACTTCCTTGGACATATTCCAGTAATATCATCCGTCAGTACAGCCGTAATGCTATCCCTTATCAAAAACACCACTCTCCTTCTTCTCTTGCCCCCCTTTCTATCTTTCCTATAGCATTAGAATCCTGCAACATTAAGCTGCCAGTCCTGTCCATCCCTGAGCCACTGCAATTGCCAGTCCAGTGTTTCTAATCATGCCGTGAGGTCATCTGCCTTACTTGTTCGGCCTCTTGTATTGAAATAAATATGAGGAATGTTTGAGTACTTTTGGTTTAAACTCGATGATGTTTAGAAGGGATCTAATTGCATTTTGTAGAATACAGAATGACCTGGATAGAGTCGATGTTGGGAAGACATTTATTTTGCTTGGAGAGACTAGGACCCGAGGGCATAGTCTCAGAGTAAAGGTGTGAATAAAGTGTAGAGGGTATGAGAAGATTGGGAAAGAATTAAGTTTTGCGTTTTTGTGAAACAAAAGGTTCATCTAGCATGACAGATCAGATAAGAACTTGCAATGAACAATGAGGTGATGGAGGCAAGAGTAGTGGGTTTACAAGGTGGAAAAGCATTCATTATGTAAAGGCAGTTAACAAGGTGAAAATAATTCATTATGTGATGCCAGTTAACAAGGGTAAGAACATGCATTGCGCAACAGCAGATGGCTTAATCTTTACTATTGATACTCGCTGATTGTAACGGTCACCCAATCAATATGTATGTTGCCTTATCTGGGCGCTCCTCCCTGTAAATGACTACACAATTCCTTAAGAAACTGCTGTTCAAGAGAAGACTGAGAACAATGTCCCTGTGCGCATGGACGATTGTTCTCTCTCCCTCCAGGGCCCAGAATGAAGATGGAGGTGGTAAAACTGTACTGTGTCTCTGAGCGGCTGCTTCGACTAATATGGAGATTGGGAAACAGGACAACAAAGGGAAGACCTTTTAGAACGGAGATAAGGAGAAACTTCTTCAGCCAGAGAGTGGTGAGTCTATGGAGTTCATTGCCAAGATGACTGTGGAATCTAGGTCATTGAATATATTTAAGACTGAGATAGGTTCTTGAGGTTCAAGGGAGAAAGCAGGAGAATAGGATTGAGAATCTTATCAGCCATGATTGAATGGCAGAGCAGACTCGATGGGCTGAATGGCCTAATTTCTGCTCCTGTGTCTTATGGTCTAGTATTCAAATTTGTTCATGACTCATTCTGTTCATTACACAACCCCGATTTCCATCTGTTTAATAACAACCTCTGCCTTTTGTCTTGATAACAATCACTTTCAGTTGCCTAAATTAAGTCATCTTATTTGCGACAACATCATTTTTGGACCAGATATGTAAGTGACTTATTTTCCTTTCTTGAAATTTGCAACCCCACTTCAACTCTCCCACAGATATGAATTTGATTAGTTAATACACAGCACATTACTCCAAAAACTCCTGTGACACAGTTGATCCACAAATTATGGTGAAGCAAACAAAAGACTATCCTCATGTTGGTCAGTGCAAGTTGTAGTGGCAGCGTTTGTAATACATAGCTAATAAATACTTTCCTGTAATTTTATTTCTTAAATAGCCTCAGTGACAGTGGTGGATTAAAGGAGAGTATTTCCTGTGTTTATCTAAGCTTTTCTGACAAAATATCAGAATCAAGCATGCATAAAGAAATTGAAAAGTCAGAACAGTGATTGGAGAAGTGAATACATTCACATTATCTGTTAAAAATAATTGATAAATCGGGATAAATTTAAAACTAGTCCCTGACGTGTGACGTAGACCTGAATTAGGAACTCCCAGTAAATTAGAACCAAAAGACCTATGGATACTATGAATCAGAGACAGCAACCAGGGGTGCTGGAAAAGCTCAGCAGGTCTGACAGCATCAGTGAAGACAAATTCAGAATTTGGGATTGAGGTACATAAAAAGGTGTTAGCAATTCTAGAAAGTGTGAAAATAGGTAAGTCTTCGTGGCTGGATTTATCCAAGGATTCTCTGGGAAGCCAGGGAGGAGATTGCCAAGCCTTTGGTTTTGATCTTTATGTTGTCATTGTCTATAGGAATAGTCCCAGCAGACTTTAGGATAGCAAATGTTGTTCCCTTGTTCATGAAGGGGAGAGAGACAACCCTGGAAATTATAGAACTGTGAGCCATACTTCAGTTGTGGGTAAAGTGTTGGAAAGAATTATAAGAGATGGGATTTATAATCATCTAGAGAGGAATAAGTTGATTAGGGATAGTCAAAATGGTTTTATGAAGGGTAGGTTATGCTTCACAAACCTTATTGAGTTCTTTGACAAGGTGACCAAACAGGTGGATGAGGGTCAAGCGGTCGAAGTGGTGTATATGGATTTCAGCAAGATGTTCAATAAGGTTCCCCACAGTAAGCTAAAATATGGAGGCATGGCATTGAGGGTGATTTAGTGGTTTGGATCAGAAATTGGATAGCTGGAAGAAGACAGAGGGTGGTGATTGATGGTAAATATATATCCTGGATTACAGTTACTTCGTGGTGTACCGCAAGGATCTGTTTTGGGTCCACTGTTTTTGTCATTTATATAAATGACCTGGGTGAGGGCACAGAAGGATGGGTTAGTAAATTTGAGGATGACAGTAAGGTATGTAGAGTTGTGGACAGTGACAAAGGATGTTGTAGGTTACAGAGAGACATAGATAAGCTGCAGAGCTGGCCTGAGAGGTGGCAAATGGAGTTTAATGAAGAAACGTGTGAGGTGATTCACTTTGGAAGGAGTAACAGGAATGCAAAGTACTGGGCTAATGGTCAGATTCTTGGGTAGTGTAGATGTGCAGAGAGATCTGTGTCCAGGTACATAGATCCTTGAAGGTTGCCGCCCAGGTTGGTAGCCATATGTCGTCTTATCAACCCTTTGGTAACAGCATCAAAATATAGTCAAGAATCAATGTACCAGGTAAAAAAAAAGGTGCTTGATTCCACGTACTTTGGTTTTGTGCCATGTGCTAGTTTAATGTAGCTAAAATGGTGCTTCAAATTCATCCTTTCAGTTTCACCACCAATGATTAAAACCATTAGTGTTTTAACATTGAGCTTAATACAGATTACTCGAGAGTTTGCCTCAGTTAAGAGTACAATAAGTCAGAACTTCACTGTTATCGGAAAATGCTGGAAATACTCAGCTGGTTAGGCACCAGTGGAGAGAGAAAAGAGTTTGTGTCTCATGTTGATGTCCTTTGTAGTGATTGGAACCGGTGGATTTGGTTGACTATGAAGTCCTTGATTGGGGTTGTTAACCTGGCCAATCAGGGAAGTCCTGACTGACCAATATTAACGGAGTTTAGAATCTGCTCATTTCAGGGGATTGACTATACAGAGGATCCCCGATTATCCAGCATTTGATTAACCGAATTTTGGATTATCTGAACAAGGTCCCGAATGCTTGGCTAACTATGTTATCTAGTATTCAATGAACTGAATGAAATAATCCCGCCCGTGTCCTTTGGATAATCGAGGTTCCTCTGTATGAGCTGGCTGGCTGACTACGGCCAGTGTACTGTAGACAAGTGTATAAAGGATGATTTGGAGACAGGATACGGGCCTCTGTGCAGGTATTTCACCTTTCATTATGAATGTGAAATATCACAGTTGTAAAGTTTTAAGCAACTGCAGCGGTAGAGAGCGGCAAAGAACATAAAGACAGCTGTGAGATAGTGTCTCTTTAAGTGGCTTTCGGAACGGATTTTGTTGTCACGATTTTAATGTCCAATTCCATGAGCAGTTGAATGCCTTGTCAGCAAGCAAGTGTTACTCCAAGCTGTCACTCTCAAATATTGGTCGAAAGTAAGGCAATATATGATAAAGTAGGGATGATGGTACCATGCAAAATTGGGTACAAATGAGACAGGTAAAAAATTTAAAGGTGGAGTAACTAGAAACCAAAGGTTTCATGCGCTGAAAAGGAGTGCTCAGAAACAAAAACAAATTGCTGGAGAAATTCAGCAGGTATAGTAACATCTGTTTCCAGTCCTGTGACTCTTCAGTTTGTGTTTGAATCTGTGTTTCGCCTCCAGTACAGAAGAGACAATATTAGGAGCAGGGATTGTTTTCCTAAATGAATGAAGTACATGTAAATTGTTGATTCACCTGAAAAGTGGTTTTGGGACCACTTTGGATAGGGAGGATGTTGTAGGGCAGCTGTTGGATTTCCTGAGCTTCGATATGAATAGAATGCTGCGTTTGACATTACGAAGTCGCCCAGTACATCGTGAAGGGACAGGCCCAATGTGGAATGATTCCTTTGGGGAAAGAGATGAGGTGTTAAAAAACATGAGTCGATGTAGGCATACTGTCCATTGAGCCTACTTTGTGACTCAGTGAACTCATGACTGAAGTTGTACATTAACTTCCCTTTCCTTCCGTATTCCTTGATTCCCAAGTGACATAGAACAGATGTGACTGAGGATCTAGGCAAATTCCTGGCAGAAATTGTATTAAAATGGAGTCAGTGAACTTACAGTAGATATTAGTTGAAACCTTATCACCAGAAAGGGAGATGGAGAAGTCAAGAAAAGATGTGAAGATGAAACAGCGGTTCACCCGTATTTCAATCAATCTGTCTCCCCTATTCGTTATTCACTGTGTCATCTCCTCTGCACTGGGGAGATGAAATGCAGACTGAGTGAATGCTTTGCAGAGCAGCTCTATTTTGTCTGCAATAATGACCCTGAGCTTCCAGTTGCTGCTCCTTAAACAGACAAACATGTTACCATGCCAGCACTTCTGTTACAGGCCTGCTGCAATGTTCCATCGACCCTCAGTGCAAGCTTGAAGAACAACTCTCACTTTCTATTTAGGACTCTGCAGTCTCCAGGACTCAACGACCGAGTTCAATAACTTTAGAAGCTGATTCCATCCTTCATTTTTTTTACCCACCCTACATCTGGTCCTGTTATGATATAGGTTTCTTTTAGCGCAGTCACCCATTCCCATTCAGGTTTTCTTCTGTCCTGGCCTCCTACCCATATTCTCCTTGTTTACAACCTTTTCTTATCTTTCTCTTTCTGGGCTCAAATCTCCCCCTCTCCTCTCTGGCTCCACTCCCGCTCTCAGCTCCATCTTCAACATAATTACTACCTTTTCCTAGCTGCTAAAACAGTTCTGATGAAGAGTAACTGGACTTGAAACATTGGCTTTGCTGTTTCCCCTCTCATGCTCCACGCCTGCTCCCAACTTCATCTTCAGCATAATTATCACCTTTTTCTAGCTGCTAACAGTTCTGATTAAGGGTGACCGGACTTGATACATTGGTTTTGCTGTTCCCTACAGATGCTGCCAGACATGCTCAGTTTAACCAGCAATATCCGATTTTGATTCAAGTGAAACCGTCCAACTGGTATAGCTCCCTCCTTCCCCTGTATCACGTGCATCTTCTTTCTAACTTGTGATTTGTGCATGAACATTTTTAGGACCCCTGTACCAGAGCACTCTGCATTGAAAAGACATGTAAAAGATTGGCTTTTCTATTTTTCACAACAAAACGGAAAACAACATGTCTTCCCACATGATCTACCTGCCAAACTTTTGCCCATTCGCTTCACCTGTCTTTACCTTTTTACAGACTTTGTGCCCTCCTCACAACTTGCTTTCCTGCCTATCTTTGTACCCTCAATGATTTGGCTAAAGCACACATGGTCCCTTCATTCAAACGATCAATATTGATTGTAAATTGTTGGCCAACCTGCGAATGAGCCATTTATCTTGACTTTTGTTTAGTAGCCAGCTGATCCTCAATGTATGCTAATATACTACGACTAACACTACTAGCTCTTAGCTTATGCAATCACATTTTATGAGGCACATTATTGAATGCCTTTGGGAAATCCAAATACATAACATCTTCTGCTTCCTCTTTATCTATCATGCTAGTTATATCCTCGGAACTTTTAATAAATTTGCCAAACATAAAACCATGTTGACTCTGCCTATTCATACTTCGCTTTTCTAAATGACCCAATATTACCATTTTAATAATTAAATAGCGTTTTCACAATGACAAAAGTTAGGTGCATGTGCTGTTTGTGAGACTTTGCATGAACTATTTTCCTGCAAAATAGTGGTTATTTCTGACTTTCTATCCTCGTCTTCTGGAAGAGAGGTTTCAGATACTCTGCTTTCTAGTCAGATGAGAGGAAGACAGCCATAGAGCTTTAGCTTTTTCAATACTGCTGAAAGATATGAACAGCAAAATTTTGAATGAGCACAAACTTACATGGGATGGAAAAAGAAATATTGACCATTGAAACACTCAAGTGTAGAGGTAACAAAGACATAGATTTCAGCACAGGTGAGCTGTGGCAGGGATGGAGTTGAACAATGTTATGGAATTGAAAATAGGTAACCTTGGTGATTATGTGGATATAAGATTTGAAACTCACCTCAGGGTCAAACATAACATCGATTTTGTTCATGTTCTTATGCAACTTCGTACAGTTGCCAAGAAAGGAAACTGTGGTTAGGAATTGGACAATGCTGTGGGAACCAAAGGCTGGTTGAGAGAGAGATAATTGGAGACAGGAATTGAGTTGACTTATTTCAAGTCAGTAGCGCTTAATGGAAAGATCTAGAGGCTGAGGCCAGGGGAGGGGGTGGTGGGGATGGGGTGGGTCCAGGTGGATGAAGTTTCTTGAAATGAGAGGAAAGGGTCAGCAAATACGGGTGCAGTCAAAGACTATCAGTCAAAGAAATAGGCATAGTGGATTTCGAAGAAGAGCTCAGCATTGTACAGAGCTTGAAATTTGATAAGATGATGTATTAGAGAACAAAGCTGAGACCTTTTGTGGGATCTGATGGTTCATGTTGGGAGAAGGAAGACTAATGGAGATAATGGAAAGATGACCTAAATTCACATTGAAGAAGGGATGGGTAATTATTGTAATGTTGAATGTTTTATACTAGCTCGTTTAACGAATAAATATGAAATGGAGAGAGGATAACCTAAAGAGAATGAACTTAATTGAGAGCATTTAATATTGAAAAAGGAGTAGATAAGAGAGGTACTTCTCATATCAATTGAACACTCTTTGATAATCTATGGTGTGAAACATTTACTAATTGTGCAGAATTGTGCGTGAAATCAGCGGTTGACTGATTAAACAGTGATTTAAGTTCGAATCCCGAGTAAATTGTAATCATGTCCTCTCTATCTCTATTTTCTCTCTACCATGCTGTTTGTGAGACTTTGCAAAATAGTGGTTATGCTTCAGAAGTCGGCATTATGGTTGTAAGATGTCTTAGGAAGCCCTCGGAATGTGATAACTGCCAGACAAATAGAAGTTCTTTCTCCATCAACTCTGTTACCATTGTCCTTTTGGGCTGATGTTTAATCATAGTGAGAGAGAGAGAGAAAGTGAGATGAGGTCAATATTTGTTAGACACATGAAGTGTGCTATATTTCCTGAACACAAGAGTTGATAGTGCTGGCTCTGGATATAATTTTAAAATTAGCCTGTTGGTGCATTGAATAAAAGGGGAACTTAGTACGTAGAAACTTTGTGAAACAAAATATTTTTTGCATCATATTTTATATGCAGTCAGCTATTAAAATAGTGACTTGTCAGAACTGTTTGACATGGCAAGTCAGAATTAGTCTGCACTGGAGGAACTAGATGGCTCAGTGTATAAAAATACTAAGGCTTGGATGATGCCAAAATAAAAAGGCATCCAAGTTCCACAGATTTTCATGCCACTCAGTATTTTGACTGCGACATAATATACTACAGTAAATAGCTAAGGCTTCTTGGGCAATAACAAACAGTAACCAACAAACTCCAGTTCCCTAGAATCTCAGGGTAGAAGGTGCTTTGTAAGCATCACATTTATGTCACGCACAGTTCTAATTTGGACTCATCTTTGCTGAGTCACAATCCTAGAATTTCCTCTCATTGTGAGAATAACGATCATTACGCAGACTGCAGAGATTTCGGGAGAAGGGCCATTACTGCCATTTCACAATTCAGAATAAGAAATTAATCCTGTCCTTGCTAGTAATGACCACATCTGAACACTAATTAAAAAAAAAAGAAATTCCCTTAACTCTTTCTTTATTTTTGACACACTCTCCCCTTTGCAAAACCCAGAAATATGCCCCAGCTGTGCCATGTTGTCTTCTGTTGGTATGATATTGTTGCATATGTTATGCATTTTATGAATGACCTTCACTGTGCTATGGACATTTCTCTTTTTGCAAGTGTATTAATGTTCACCAAGCTCATCTTATGGTGTACAGAGTTAAAAAATCATACAACACCAGATTATAGCCCAACAGGTTTAAATGGAAGCACACTAGCTTTTGGAGCGCCGCTCCTTCATCAGGTGGTTGTGGGTGAATGAAGGAGCGGCGCTCCGAAAGCTAGTGTGCTTCCATTTAAACCTGTTGGGCTGATATCTGGTGTTGTGTGATTTTTAACTTTGTACACCCCATTCCAACACCGGCATCTCTATATCATAGCATCTTATGGTGGGTTCTCAAGTTTTTAATACAAATGGTTTTGACTGGAATGTGAAAGAGATCCCTGAAGTGAAAGACCATATGGAGATGTTGCAATTTTTTGCTTCACCTGCTGTGGAAACTTGCCTTTTAGTTTTAGAAGATTAAAAAAAATACTTTTAGATGAGATGGTGCATGACCGGAATTTGTACTAGTTAGTTCTGTACACGTAAATGTGAGTAAGCATTTTCCATTCCAGAGAATTCAAGCATTCTCACTTCAGTTTCTTCCTCGGCAAATGCTATCAAATCTGTTGGGATTTTTCTCCCTAGATTTCCAGTGCCTGAAATATTTCACCTTGATTCTCTGTTCAGGTCCTGGAATACAGAACTTCAGCCCAATGTTTCAGATAATGATTGAAGATATGTGTTCAGGCTCAGCAATGATTTACAGTGTGATTGGTTTGTGTTATTCATACTTTGACAGCATTTGATACTACTAGAGTGCGAGAAATTGTTTCTTAACACTGGAAAATTGTATGGAGGAGTTAGTTTCTATTTCATGGAATTATGTCCATTTAATTTTGGCCCTGTTATTAATTTCAGATACTCAGCAGGCCTGATCCCCACAAAGCAAGGACTGCATCTTTGTGAGAGAGTGTCAGCTTCATCTTTCTGCAGGTATGAATTTATCACATGATCATTTACAATGAGACTATGGCACGATATGATTTTTAACATTGTCATGTATTTGCAATCATATAGAAATCACTACCAATTGCTCATTAGCAATTAATTCATATTCACATTCTGTATTGCAGTGACCTTTTTTTCTACATTAGCAGTGTGATATGAAAGTTGTGGCTAATTTGTTTGGTATGGTGGATTTTGATCCATGATAACTTTGCTGAAATAACTTACTTAGAAGGGAGAGGACAAATTTGAAAATGATGATTGACGAAAATTGCTCTCTGCCTGAGAACAGGGTAGTAACATTCGCTATAGTCCTGTGAGAACCTTTTAACAATAAAGCTCGTTAACCTATTTTCCGAGAGTGAATTCAGTTTTCTTTGCTATCTCTGATTTACAAAGGTGTTATGTTTAAATTCCAAACCTCTGTTAAATTGCACTCATAATCTAAATGCTATGCAAAGTGCTTATTTATCTAGGAAGAAATTGGATTCAAAGTCAGTTTAACATTTCACATCATGGAAGGATTATTAGAACTTTTGTTTTAGTCAGCGACGAATATAAATTGACTTGGGAAGACAAAAATCTTCCTAATTTGAGTCCTGATTCTTCATTAAAAGTTGAAAAACATACATGTGAATGGAGACAAGTTGAGGACAATGGACCTCTTGAGATTCTGCATTGCCCAAGCCTTACTACTGATCTTCCCCAAGGTCTCATTCCCTCTGACACTTCTGTTTCCATTTCTTCCTGGTATCAAGACTGTAGTGCTGTTCCAATTTTCACCTCATGCCTTGAATGCTGCCCTATTGAATTTAGCATGGCCAATTCACCTGACCCGCACATCTTTGGACTGTGGGAGGAAACCGGAGCACCCGGAGGAAACCCATGCAGACACGGGGAGAACGTGCAAACTCCACACAGTCAGTCGCCTGAGTCGGGAATTGAACCCGGGTCTTCAGGCGCTGTGAGGCAACAGTGCTAACCACTGTGCCACCGTGCCGCCCACAATTAAATCCAGTCAATGTTTCTAAGTGTAGTATTATTTGGATTGCTCTCAGAACAAAACATCATAATAAAAAGGGTTACTAATTAAGAAATCAAATTACTAATTAAGAAATCAAATGAGCAAATAATGAAAAATAATGCAATATAGAAGTAGTAGTGGAAATAAAATAGATTCAAGATACAAGTGTTTTCAAATTTGTTTCTTAAAAGGCTACTTAGAAACTTCAGTTTTTTTATTTTAAGAGTGCATGTATAGTGTACTTTAATAGATATTGAAGACACAGGGTATTTTGTCTTGAAATGTGTATGTTAGATTGGAGATATGATTTCAGAACATGCTAATTTAGGAAGATGGTGAATAGTGAACGGGACTATTGGTTTTAAAAAAACAAATTGGTGGATTTTGAAAGCCGCCGTTATGGCTTTAATGAAAGGTTAGTAGCTACTTCAGTTAAACTAAAAAAAAAGCTCTGAGAGAACTAGAATAATCTGAGTGTTCAATTCTGTCCTAATCCAGTGCATAAAAGTTTTATTTATAAGAATAATTCAAAGTTTGTGAGAATATTTGTAGCGCGGATGCTCAAGGACAAACAGGAAGACAGCTTAACAACCCGCATCCATGAACACCAACTGGCTACGAAACGACATGACCAGCTATCCCTAGTAGCCATACACTCCGATGACAAACAACATGAATTCGATTGGGACAACACCACCATTATAGGACAGGCCAAACAGAGAACAGCCCGGGAATTCCTAGAAGCATGGCACTCGTCCACGAATTCGATCAGCAGACACATCGACATAGACCCTGTATACTGGCCACTGCAGCGGACAGCTACTGACAACCGGAAGCGGCAGATTCAAACCGGTATAAATGCCGGAGGAATCAGCACAGAAGCGCTTCACAGGAGGCTCCCAAGCACTGAAGATGTCATCTAGGAAGGGGACGAAACGTTTGCAAGAAAAACTCCCAGCTCGGCGAACAGAACCACAACAGTAAGAATAATTAGATGGTGTTTAGAAACAGGAATTCAGGTTAACTTTCAGTTCTCTCACCTATGGATATTGAGGCCAATAGTATTTTTTCTGGTTCCTTGATCAGCTGACTTGGTACGTGTGTTGGACGGTGCTAGTACCTTGCTCATCACACTATCTGATGGTCTGCACTAACTGAGCCACTGGTCAGCTGAGTTTTGTTCAACTTTGTTTCCTAAGGAGTGGTACACACCTTCATTTATTTGTTTCTGTTACATTTATGCCTCATTCAAAAGATATAATCAAATAATTGAATATTTAGTCGACTACTAGAGTTGGACACATTAGACATCATTGAGTTTGACCAATTTTAACAGCATGTTAGACTGATCAGCCACAGAGTATTTGTATCTCACAAGCTCACTGTAAAAATGCATAATTCTGCAAAAAGAACAGAAGAAAAATAAGAACTTGTATTTAAATAATTGGGGTTACCTCAATGCAAGGAGGATATTTGCTATGGAATCCGATAGGAATAAGAGATAGAGAAGAAACAGGGGGCAGAGAGAATGAGGTTGTTAGAGTTAGGGATGGAATCAGTACAGAGTTTAACAGGTAGAAAGGAAGGTTAAAAGACTAGGGTGAAAGCAGCATTGCTGGGGAAGAGGAAATCTTTTTCGTCAGTTGGTCAATTCATGGTTGATGAAAGGTAGCACACCTTCTCGATCTTTCTTCTTGAATCTTCAGCCCTTGTCACCCACCTTGCTTCAAAATCATTTTTTTCTTTGTGAAGCCTGGCTTGCCACCATGGGTGGTTCAATGTACTCTCTTCCCAGCTCTTGCAGTCAAAACCAGTCTTCACGAGGTGTACGTTCATGATATCCTGGAAATACTTCCAATGGCTGCTTCTGTGAACATAGACCAGATGCCTCAAAGTGGTTCACAATCAATGGCTTACTTTTGAAGTGTAGTCATTGTTGTAATATAGGGCATGGTGCAGCCGACTTGGACATGGCAAAGTCCTTGTTTAATGACCAGCTAATTTGTTTATTATGTGATGTTGACTAAGAGATTGGCCGGGATACCAATAATTGTACTCCTTTTTGAGGGATCTTTTGTGTCTTTCTGAAAATGCAGTTTGGCCCTCTGTTTAACATCTACTTTGAAAGATAACACCACTAACAATGTAGTATTTCTTTTTCTTGCTTTTCTTATTGATTTCCCTGCTTAAGGATCCACAACATTGTAACCTTGAGGCAAGAACAGAATGGCAACAGAAAATAAAGACTCGTGTGATTGCTTCTGCTAACCACATGGTGACTTGGCAAATTAGGAATCCATGCTTAACTAATATGAGTGTAAAATGATAACGCATATGCTTTGGATAGTGGCAGACATTAAGCTGTTGAATGGGCTTAGAGTTGGTGACAGTATATGTTTCCATCAATCTTCTATCAAGACACAAGTTTCAAATCATTTGGGAATATTCTTGATGCAAAAACAGCAGTTTCCTAACCACATAAACCTTAGACAGGAACTTCTCAGAAATTCATGTCTGGACTAATCAGCTCTAGCTCATGGTGAGCTCGAAGTTGGGAACAGCATTGAGTTAGGTGGTATAATGGCAGTGTCTGAAGACAATCTCAAGATAGGAGGATCCATTATCAACCTTTCTGCCTTGCTGCAAATGAGGTCCTTAAACTAAGGTGGGTTCACAGGTTGGGACTTACAAGGAGAGGAATATCAGAAGTAAAGGGAGGTGGGCAGCTGTCAGCAGGGCCCACCTTCCCAATGTCAAGTCCCTAGTGGTTCTCTAGTGTAGAGAAAAAACTTCTCTCTTCATGTGTTCGTTCTGGACTGGTTTCTCCTGATGTACATGGATCTCAGAGCAGAGTCTGTGCGATGGTTCAATTCCTGGCATGTGATGAAATGCTTCCTGAGATGTATGTTGATTGGCGAGTGAATTTGAGCAAATACGGAAAGCATTTAGTATGTACAAGTTCAAGAAGGTGAAGTGATATTTACCTTGAAATAGAGCAAAAACAAAAATCTTGCATGAAACTTCAAGCTGCCAAGATAGCTGTTTGTAAACCTTCAGTTTACTGCACATTGCATACTTACAGAGTAACCTTTCCAGTGCATCAAATAAAATATTGTCATTATATGCTTTGCTTCTATGCCACACCCAATGCTTCTGAGTCAGCTCGAAACAGGAAGCTGTATTCAATTTTGCAATAAATCTCCTTTGCAAAGTTAATGCAATTGTTGTACAAGACAGCAGGAGACAAAACAACAACTAATATTTATGTAAAATAGACGTGTGTTCCAAGCTGTGAATGCAGAAAATTAAATATTCAGCTAAGTAAGAAAGGAATGTATCGGGTGGGGTGGTCAAAAACCTGCACAACCAGTTAGGTTTTAAGGAAGATTTTAAGTAAGAGAGAGAGAGAGATAAAATATAAATATAAAATTTGTGGTGAGAGCCAGTTGGAGAGGTGGGGGAAGGTGCCAGGGTTAGAGGAGGGTAGAGAGATGAAGGAGTTTATGGTGAGAAGGTATTGATGGGGGAGACATTTAGGGTGAGAAAATCGAGGAAGATGGGCTTTAGGTGAATGGCAAGGGCAGATGCTGGGAGCTTCGAAGTCAGGGTTGTCATTGGAATTCACTCATTTCAATTCACCCTTTTCTTGGATGTATATCGTCTACAGAAAAAGCAGAACCAACTTGTTCAATTACTGTCACATATGTCTACTTTCGATCGTCACTCAAGTATTGGGAGTGTCATCAAAGTGCTATCAAGTAGCACCTGCTCTGTGATGCCCAGTTTGGGTTCTGTCAGGGCCTCTCATCACCTGACCTCATTACAGCCTTGGATGAAACATGGACAAAAGAGCTGAATTACAGAAGTATGGTGACAGTGACCTTCCTTGTTATCAAGCCCATATTTCACCAAGTGAAACATGAAGGAGTCTGAGCAAAACTGGAATTATTGGGAATCAGAAGACAAACCCTGCAATTGTTGGAGTCAGACCTGACACAGAGATAGATGATTGTGGTTGTTAAACATCAGTCACCTCAGCTTCAGGAAATCACTGCAGGAGTTCTTCACGGTTGTGTCCTAGGCTCAATTGTCCTCCAATGACCTTGCCTCCATCATAGGATCAGAAGTGGGGATGTTCACCAATGTATTCACAATGTTCAGTACTGTCTGTCATTCCTCAGATGCTGAAACAGTCCATGTTCAAGTGCAAACAGACCTGGACAAAATCCAGGTTTGGACTGAAAAGTGGAAACTATCATTTGTATCATGCCAATGTCAGAGAATGATCATCTACAATAAGAGACCATCTAACTTTGACATTTGGGAGGGGTGGATGCGGGGGGTGGTGTGGTGTGGTGTAGTTTCTATTGTCCAGTAACTCAACTTGATTATACATCTCTCTGACTCTATGATTCTAAATACAGTGGCTACAAGAGTAGGTCAGAGGCCAGGGATACAGCAGTAACTTACCACCTGACTCCCCTTAGCATGTACACCTTCTACAAGGCACAAGTCAGGAGTGAGATGGAATGCTCCCCACTTGTCTTACATGCAGCTCCAACAGCTTTCAAGAAGATTGATACCATCCAGGACAAAACAGCTGATTTGATTGGTACTATATCCACCAACATCCATACTCTCCGCAATGATGTGCAATCGCAGTATTGTGGACTATCTGCAAGGTACACTGCAGCAATTCTTGGGACAGCACTTCCAAACCCACGATCACTTACATGTAATTTGACAAAGACAGCAAATGCATAGAACACCACCACCTGCAAGTTCCTCTCCAAGCCATTCACCATCTTGACTTGGAAATGTATCAGCATTTCCTTCAGTGTGGCTAGATCAAAGTCTTTAAATCCCTCCTAATAGCATGTGGGCCTTCACAGCACATGGACTACAACAGTTCAAGAAGGCAGCTCACCACCAACTCCTCAAGGCAAAGGAGAGACTGGCAATAAATTTTGGCCCAGCCAGCAAAGGAAAAGAAAACTTAAAAAAGTGAATGTGAATACTATTATTTGCTGAGAAATTGATAACTCCAAGGCATTTAAAAATACAAAAGAATACATGTTTGCTATTTTTATGCATGGTTTCATGGTGGTTGTGGTCAATAATTTTCCACATTTTATCTGATGGTTTTTGAGCTATCTATGGTATAGCGCAGTACCTCACTGTACGTATTATCATTTTGTTCCATTGTAAACACTTCATGTGTCTATTTGCACTTTGCTTTGTTTTTGTGCTACCTGTGAATGAGTGGGCTATTCAGCAAATTGGTTAGGAGCTGTAAACCACAGTAATTGTGCCTCATAGAATTTGACACCATTCATATGAGGTTGATTTTCCCCACCTCCACTGTCATCTTGTTCTGGTCAAGTTATCAAGGTTGTTTTATCTCCCTTATATATTGTCAGAATATGAGGTTTATTGAGAGTAATATTGGATACTTCATGTTCCGTTTACTTTCTCAAGTTGAGATGTAGTCTGTGGTGCAGCCTGAATTGCAGTTTGCAGCTCTTTTTCAATCATCCCAGAAGTAACTCCTTTTCTTTTGATGCCCGCCATTTCAATGATGCACAAGTTGTAGCACGATGTGGCATTGGGATTAACTTGAATTTCAAATTTGAAAAGCAAACATACTTTGAGTTTTGTCGGATCAAAAAACAGTATCTCTGGTTGAGATGGAGAATTCGTCTCTTTGTTAGATCATCCTAAAGAATGAATGCAGTTGGAAAAGCCTGAACCATCTGAGAGTGTGTTCTGCTTTGACTTAAATGTTTGACAGATTCTGTGGGGTTGGAGCAGGGAAGCAGGATACACCTTTGAGATGTAGTTGCTCAGTGAACTAAACCAGACCGCAATTAAAAATGGCCCAGTCTGTGTCTAATGAAGCTAATTGCCTTTTAGTTGGTCACTAATGGGAGACTTGTTGACTATCAGTTGTGGTCAACATCACTGCATTCAATATATTTTGGTACAGGGGGGCTCTTGTGGTAGAGTGGTAGAAACCCTAGCCCTGAATTGGGAGGCCTGGGTTCAAGTCCCATCTGCTCCAGAGGTGTATAGTCACATCTCTGAACAGGTTGATTTCAACAAACTTTGTTCTTTGTTCTATGGCTATGAACCAATAACAAAAAACATGTGGAATAGTGGACGTCCATACCTACCCCCACCCTGAAATTTATTTGAACTGCCAGATATACTTAATTATGAAAGTTCCACTTCTGCTTTAATTGGTACTAGTTTAGATGACAAAGTAAAAATGTATTAATTAGGTTGCCATACAGATGCTTCTCAAATCATTGCCCAGCTAAGGGGCTGGGGCAAGTGAACCCTGTGACTATCTGTATTTAGATATGTGCACTGTACATATTGGGCAATTTACACATGTATAAATGCAGGTACAAATACAATAAATAAATACATCCATGGAGAGAAATCATAGTAAACATTTCCGGTCCAGTGAACTTTCTTCAGAATGCGAATATGTAATCGGCAATTTATCAGCACAAGAGAAATATTTATTCAAGTGTACCTTCTGAATGGGAATCCCCATCCAAGCGTCTAGGCTTTTTTTTCAGCTTGTAACCTAGAAGTTACTTTATCCAGTTCTGGCTTCTTAATTTTTTGTTATGATCCTGAGCCAGATCTCCACCATTATGTTATGATCCTGGATGATATTGCCAAATTATGTTGCAATTAGGTTCTGGGAGAGACTTTTTATTTTTAAACTGGATGAAGGATGAGTTCAAGGACCCGTTGGAGATACAATACATTTCTAGAGTCCAGAAATAATGTGCTAAAGATGGGTAGTTTCTTTTTAATTACTTCATTTACAGGATGTCAACGCAATTTTTAAATCATTCCTAAATTTCCCTTCACCAAAGTGATTTTCTAAACCATTTAGAGGGTCATAACCTCAGAGTAAGGGGTCATCCATTTATGACAGGTTTAAGGAGGACTTCCTTTTCTCTCTGAGGTCTGTGAATTTGTGGAATTTTTTTACCTCAGAGGGATGTGAAGGTTGGGTCATTAAGTATATTCAGGATTAAGATAGGAAGGTTTTTAGTCTGGAAACAAATCAAGGGTTATGGGGAAAGACAGGGAAGTGAAATTGAGGATTATCAGATCAGTCTTGATCTCACTGGATGCAGAGTAGATTTCATGGCCAATTGTCTACTTCTGTTCCTGCATCTAATGATCCTTGCATGTATCATATTCTACTTTGCTTAGCATACGGACCATTTCAGTCAGACACGAGAAAGTGTATCTGACTTGCACATGAATAGTTACAGATGACTAAGGCCCCTTTTGACAGTGGATTTTACCTGTGCAAAATTTTCATGATGAAACGTCATAAAAGACGACTGAAATTTTCTGTAGTCGCAATGATTCATTTGTTTGTCAAGTTTGAATTAGCTGAGGATTACTTTACATATAGCTTGCAGTATATGATTTTCTACTTCACCTTAATGTTTGTAAATTTAAGGCTTCCTCTAAACAAAACACTAAAATAGAATTTATATGATTTTAACTTCTGTCATTTGCAGCAAGTTTATTTGTCTGTCACTGAATCGCAAAGAAACTGGGGTCTTGTTCCAGATGAAGGATTTGTGAAATATCATATGGCTCCATCTCAGTCTTCATTTACCACAGGGTTGAGAGGCCAAATATAATGAGACCAGGGTGCAAAGTTTTTATTTAGCTCTCATTTTGAAATTATTTTCAGATACTATTGCGAATTTGTCAGTTGGCACTTAAATTGGAACTGCTGGTGCAAACATGATTTTGCTGCAATTCCACCCTTAGCTTGTTTTGTACTGTTTCACAATACCTCTTATGACTTCTTTGAACTCTTGCCGTCGCCATCTCTTTTTCTTGCTGTCTTGCTCTCTTTATTCTCTGTTGCTCAGCCCGTGCCTCCCAAGATTATTTTTAAATGACTTAAATGTCATGAGACACAAACAAAAGCTACAGCAAATATGTTAGTACACTTTCTTGCAGACAGGCATAACTTATATTTGATAATTTGTTATTGTGCTTTTCAAAATTATGTGAAGAGAATTGGCTGGGAGTTGAAAAGCTGAATGCTGCAAAAGAATAACCGTCTGATCAGAGTTAGTGCGTCCAGGAATTACGCACACTACAAGTGTGCTGACTTGATAATCCAAGGTCAGGTCACCAAAACAGAAGTTGGAACTTTATTGAATCGACCAAAGCTTTCTTGTGAAATATTTAAGAAAACTATTATCTCTGCTGTAGTCAATTTGAATATATTTTTATCTTTACCAATTGCTGTTTTGTTTAGTTTCATACTTCGAATATTAGAAATATTAGATGCGGAAAGGTAATGAAAAATTTCAGAAAACTATTTTGAGACAATTTTGGCTATCCAGTGACAATATTATACAGTCAAAGTGACAAGTGTCACGATGGACATTTGAGACACAAAAAATTCATAATGAATGTGGAAACAGGTAACGATACTTGAAAATATTGACATGCAATCTGTGAATACAGGAAGACATAGTACAGACATTACATATAAGTGTAAGATTTTAAAAATATCGATAAAGATAAAAGCGTGCCATAACGAAGGGTGTACATGGTCTTGGATTTTTAAAAGTACACTAATTTGATCTTATTGACTTGATGGTTAAGTTCACAGAGGCTGACCTGTGTTGCACGAATGAAGAAATGTTATTCCTGATGCAGACACATTGAACATTTCTTTAACTTAAAATGCTCTGAGCAAAGTGCCTTTATTGTTGAATTTCCTATTGCTGTAGATCTCAATTCTGAACAGTATCAATGCAAGTCTAGAATATCAATTAGAACCATTTAAGAATATTCAATTCATGTGATCAATCAGACTGGAAGTCTTCATCACTAAGCTGTTTTTTAAAAAAAAGAAACACAATTTTCAGAGTTTATGTCGTGACTGGATAGCATTGAGATATAAGAAAGACTAAGTAGCTAGCATCCATCAATTGCTAATAAAAACTCATCATGCAACTGTAAGCTTATGATGAATATTTATTTTGTTTTGTTGACAAGCACTATTCCTTCACAGACCTTTTAGTACATTTGTGTTCTAAACTTTGGTCAGCCGTGTTTTTTTTCTGAAAGGGATTCAGCAGTAAAGCCTAATCACTTATTATTAAGAACGCTTACTTGGGATTGACATTTTCTAGAATACAGCTGTTGAACACACAAATATGAGGAAAATATACATTGCTTCACATGACTTTTTTAATGAGGTTTTACCATATCACCACTATTTCACAGTAAAATGGAATAATTTTGTTTAGTGTATCCTCTGAAATTGGAGACCTGGCTGACACATTCTGTTGCTCATTTGGAACGAGTTTTCCCAGTTACTAATCTATCTTGGTTGGTTGGTATGGTTACTAGCAAGTATTGTGTAATTTCAAAGCTGAGATATTTGAGAGAACCAGCTTGTACTAGATTTTTTTTGGCCACTTCACAGCTGCACAAATAAAGGACTGAATTCTTGTGCCTGGTCGCCAATGCTTGACGGAAGAAGATGATATTTACTGAGAGCTGTATTAAGCATTTGATTCTCATTTTAAAATAAATGAAAATTGTGCTCCTTTTTCAGGAGGCGTCTCCCCACCATCATGGTGAAACTTCGGATGGCTCAGAACCTAAAAACAGCAATTACCTTCATTGAACAAGGACGTATCCTTTACAAATATTCCCATGGAGTGAAGCTCTAGAGGGGTTTTTCCATGCTGCTTCATTTGCATTTCAGTGGGTTACATTAGAAAAAAGTTTTGAAATTGGCTAATGTGCGGCCAGTATGCTTTAAACAGGAGAAATGAAGAAAGACAATGTTTTAATTTAATAGTAGTTGTGTCCCCACGCTTGTAATTACTTTCAGGCCATAAGCTGTTGTCTCCCTCCATTTTATTGGCTGCCAATTCCAATCATAGCGCTTGTGATAATAGATGGAAGTGGACTTTGGCAGCTTTCTCACTCTGCTTTGTTCTGTTTCTCCCCTTGCATTTTGTTGTTGTTGACCCCTGCCCCGCCGGCCCAGTGTAGGGTGCTGAACTAACATAAACTTCCAATTTAGAAACAGGAAACAGAATAGTGACCATTTTGAACGTTCAAGTATATGACCGTTGTTATGGGATGAGCTACAGTTTACACATGGGACTGTCAGGTTTCTTGGTGCAATTTTTTTCGGTAACATTTGTTATTTTATTATCTTTTAGCTTCTCCCATTTTATTGGGAATTGCCACAGTGTTGTTTGACCACCCTTCTCCATGTTTATAGTTTTACTGTCAAATAAATTAGTCTACGAATATAAATAAGCAGTTTTTTGAAACATCTAATAGTTGATTAATTTCAAATGGTAAGTGAGCTGATGCATATTACGCTGCTAACATAGAATCTGCTTGAGGTGACCTGTATTATTTTAATGTCCTTCCTATTGCAAATGTTTATGTTTATGAGACCAGTTATTAATTCCACCCTGAAAGGTGTATTTTCTGTTCCTGGGGAAGTTTGTCAATAACTACTTATTCTTCCTATTTTATACCATTTCATATCTGGCATAGCAATTTTCATGTGATATGTCTTAAAATATACCGGGTATGTGTGTGCCCGTTGAGTACATATATCCATTAGAAATATGTTGAAGAGATTAGCGGTTTTGCAGAATCTTTAAAAAGTATAAGCTGAAAACGTATAAGCTGAAAAAGCTGTTCATAACTGGGGACATTTAGAAGAATAAACAAATGGGAAATGTGTTAAAAACATTGAGTTTCAGGTTCTTCTTGCCTAAAATAAACCCATTGCTGGAATATTTTGTAGATTTATCAAGACGATGTCAGAGATTAAAAATAATAATTCTGCCATGATTCGCCTTCATGTGTGTGAACGTTTCTCAAAGTTTGTGGAGAAACTTTGTTCTTCATCTTCTTTCCATGTCTGTACCTTTTCAAGGAGCTGATTGATAGTGGGGACAATGCAGTTGGCTATGTGATAATAAGGACCATTACATAAATGATCTGAAAGCAGCTGTGTTTGATTCGGGCACTCTTTCACTTACAAACCTCTAAGTACTTATCTACTGTTGCAGACTGTGCATGCATCCAAGTGTGTAATACTTTCTATTCTATGATTCTTTCAATTGCCATTCCCCCAGTTCTGCTGAACCCTTCTTTCTCTCCCCTTGTTCTGTATTCTGTCTGTCGATTCCTTCCCAAGGCAGTAATCCCTCCCCCTTTCTCCTGCTGTAGTTCATCATTATCTATGTTCTAAAGGTAACTGATTCCTCCCAGATGCCGCTACTTGATAACTACATTAAAAGAAAATCATCTGCAGTAATTTTTTTTCATTCTTGGATGAGGGCATTGCCAGCTAGACCAGTATTTATTGCCTATCCCTAATCAATCAGAGGACGGTTAAGAGTCAACCACATTGCTGTGGGCCTGGAGGCCAGGTAACATTGGTGGTTTCCTTCCCTGAAGGACATTCTAAAACTTGGATAATCGGCATTGGATTAATGGTTATCACTAGACTCTTAAGTCCAGACTTTTATTAAATACAAATTTTCACCATCTGGCAGGATTTGAATCCATGTCCCCAACATGTTACCTGGGTCTCTGGATTACCAGTTCAGTAATAATTCCAATAGGCCATTGTCTACCCTTGAGTAATTGAGAATTATGCACATACTAAAGGAGACAAAGAGAAAGTGAATTGTACAAGAGAGAAAGTTATGCAGAATGAGTAAGAGAACATGCTTACATTAGTAACATGTGACAGACTGAAGGAAAGATATTTGCAAGCCACACAAAGAAAAGCACAATACAAAGAGGGTAGCATTGTTCTGTTTTGCAAACAGTACTGAAATATCAAATTAAAACTTCTTAATGAAAGTAAAATAAGTAGTTTCTAATAAAAGTATGCCGTTTTACTAAAGTTACTGTTTTCCTTTGTTTTAATACTGTGGTATACAAGGACAACTTAGCAGAACTAATTGTGTACACAGGCTTCAACTAGTAGAAGTATCCAATAGTTTCTTGGATCACTTCTGATTGCATAATTAATCTGTTCCTATCTTGGTTGAACTGATCCCCCATTTTGACATTTGTCTATTTGCCAGAATATGATGATAAAGCATTTCTAAAAGCTTAGACAGCTGGATTTGATCACTTTTACATACAACAGATTTACCATGTTACACTGCAGTTTAATAGTGGGGCTGTATGAGAGCCTATAGTTTCAGTTTAACCCATTTTTGGCTGAGTATTTTCCTGAGAAAAGTTGCTGGATGGAGACATTTTCTCTGTTGCTCATTTTCATACTTTTCATTATAACCATTTTTTTAAAAAGCCCTTTAATGATTTTGCTGTTCCTCTGTCTATCTCTCTGCTCTGGCTGTTGTCTGTCTGCATTCCCATTGGATAAGACAGAAAAGAGCATTGTGCTTATTTAAACTGAAAATGGATGCACGGCAACAATGAACTTTGGGCAGTACTTTAGTCTTAGGAGATGCAAATTATACTAATGTTTTTAATTCTTCAATTTATTTTCTTCTTCCTTTTCTATGGCTATGAATAGGCTTCCCACCTTATGGTGACTCCCTCTGAGGATTTGAATTTCTATTGTACCCTAAATGCAGATAAAGTTAGAACATTTACAAGATGTTTGGGTAGGTACGTGAATCGGAAAGATTTAGAGGGATATGGGCCAATACAGGCTAGTGAGACTACTTTAGTTTAGGGAAACTTGGTTGTCACTGATGAGTTGGACCAGAGAGTTAGTTTCCATGCTGTGTGGCTCTGTGAGTCCGTGAAAGGCAGTTTGATGCTGTGTCTCAACCTTTAACATTTTGTTCATTTTAAACTAAACTTTCAGGCCAGAAGTTGAAGTAAGGTTCGTACAATTTGCTAAATTTTGAGAATGTATTTTAATTTGCGAATGCACACTTTTTATTGAGTTCCTGTATGTTATTTTTGAGACTGCAAAATGCATTGAAATTCAAATAGTCCTTTATATTTTCAGTCACTCCAGGCTTCTGTGAGACTTCTCTAGAAATTCATGATTTTTTTTGTTCATATTTCTGTTGATTTTAATTGGTGTTTCTATATGCTGTAACTTTTATTAAGCATTTGACAATTTGTTTCAATTCTTGGTTGACTAATTAATTCCTAAGTTTTTATCATTGCAGGACAGACATTGTGATGGCAATGTGACCCATCCTTTTGTTAACATATGTAGAACATGTATATGCATGTATATATTCATATATATGTTCATCCATATACACATGTCTTTTTAATGCAGAGTCGGTGTCTTATTTATCTGTTTTTGATTGTGGATTTAAATGGTACAATGCTTTTCTTAAAACCAAAGATTATGCAAAGTATTGTTGCAGTATTAAATTACAAGTTATTGAAACTCCTGGTAAGTCATATTATACTGTTGCTTTGTTCAAGCAGTGTGAGCGTTCAGCAGTGGGTTGTGTACAAAGTGAGACTTGATGACTAATAGGTTGTTGATTAGTTGGTAGAGTTGTGACCAGTTGTGGAAGAGAATGGCCTTCAGCCAGACCATAACTACTTGATTGACTCATGGCGACCCACGCGGCCACCGGGAATGACCACCACTCCTCCGTCGCCGCAACCATTTCCGCCCCTCCGGTTGCCGTCGACGCAGCCACTTCCGCCCCCACTGACATCACTAACCTGCAGGAATCCTCAGGTTTCCCCGCCCCCACGCCGTCTTTCGTCACTACGCATAACCCCGCCCATAACCCCGCCCCCACGCCATCTCCCGTCGCTTCACGTAACCCCGCCCCCACGCTTATTTCCGTCACGACGCATGACCCCGCCCCCACGTCGAGCAACGTCACCACGTCTAACTCCGCCCCTACTTCGATCTCTGTCCCCGCCCCTAACCCCGCCCCCAGCTCCAGCTCCAGCTCCAGTCCCACACCAGGTCCTAGCTCCCAGCCCTGCCGGATTTTCACCATCCCTCCAGATCTCCCCCTCTCTGAGGATGAGAGATCAGTCCTCAGCAGGGGCCTCACCTTCGTTCCCCTACGCCCTCGGATTAATGAGTTCAACACGCGGCGAGATATTGAACAATTCTTCCGCCGCCTTCGCCTCCGTGCCTACTTTCACAACCAAGACTCCCGCCCACCCTCTGACGACCCCTTCTCCCGCCTCCAACACACCCCATCCACCTGGACACCCCGTGCAGGCCTCCTACCCGCCCTCGACCTCTTTATAGCCAACTGCCGCCGTGACATCAACCGACTCAACCTGTCCACCCCTCTCACCCACTCCAACCTCTCACCCTCAGAACGTGCAGCCCTCCACTCCCTCCGCTCCAATCCCAACCTCACCATCAAACCCGCAGACAAGGGAGGCGTGGTGGTAGTTTGGCGCACTGACCTGTACACCGCTGAAGCCAAACGCCAGCTCGCGGACGCCTCCTCTTATCGCCCCCTTGACCACGACCCCACCTCCCACCACCAAACCATCATCTCCCAGACCATCCAGGACCTCATCACCTCAGGGGATCTCCCATCCACCGCCTCCAACCTCATAGTCCCACAACCCCGCACCGCCCGTTTCTACCTCCTGCCCAAAATCCACAAACCTGCCTGCCCCGGCCGACCCATTGTCTCAGCCTGCTCCTGCCCCACCGAACTCATCTCCCAATACCTCGACACGGTCCTGTCCCCTTTAGTCCAAGAACTCCCCACCTACGTTCGGGACACCACCCACGCCCTCCACCTCCTCCAGGATTTTCGCTTCCCCGATCCCCAACGCCTTATTTTCACTATGGACATCCAGTCCCTGTACACCTCCATCCCCCATCACGAAGGACTCAAAGCCCTCCGCTTCTTCCTTTCCCGCCGCACTAACCAGTACCCTTCCACTGACACCCTCCTTCGACTGACTGAACTGGTCCTCACCCTGAATAACTTCTCTTTTCAATCCTCCCACTTCCTCCAAACTAAAGGAGTTGCCATGGGCACCCGCATGGGCCCCAGCTATGCCTGCCTCTTCGTAGGATATGTGGAACAGTCCATCTTCCGCAACTACACTGGCACCACCCCCCACCTTTTCCTCCGCTACATCGATGACTGTATCGGCGCTGCCTCGTGCTCCCACGAGGAGGTTGAACAGTTCATCAACTTTACTAACACCTTCCATCCCGACCTGAAATTCACCTGGACTGTCTCAGACTCCTCCCTCCCCTTCCTAGACCTTTCCATGTCTATCTCGGGCGACCGACTCAACACAGACATCTATTATAAACCGACTGACTCCCACAGCTACCTGGACTACACCTCCTCCCACCCTGCCCCCTGTAAAAACGCCATCCCATATTCCCAATTCCTTCGTCTCCGCCGCATCTGCTCCCAGGAGGACCAATTCCAACACCGCACAACCCAGATGGCCTCCTTCTTCAAGGACCGCAGATTCCCCCCAGACGTGATCGACGATGCCCTCCACCGCATCTCCTCCACTTCCCGCTCCTCCGCCCTTGAGCCCCGCTCCTCCAACCGCCACCAAGACAGAACCCCACTGGTTCTCACCTACCACCCCACCAACCTGCGCATACAACGTATTATCCGCCGCCATTTCCGCCACCTCCAAACGGACCCCACCACCAAGGATATATTTCCCTCCCCTCCCCTATCAGCGTTCCGCAAGGACCACTCCCTTCGTGACTCCCTTGTCAGATCCACACCCCCCACCAACCCAACCTCCACCCCCGGCACCTTCCCCTGCAACCGCAGGAAATGTAAAACTTGCGCCCACACCTCCACACTCACTTCCCTCCAAGGCCCCAAGGGATCCTTCCATATCCGCCACAAGTTCACCTGTACCTCCACACACATCATCTATTGCATCCGCTGCACCCGATGTGGCCTCCTCTATATTGGTGAGACAGGCCGCTTACTTGCGGAACGCTTCAGAGAACACCTCTGGGCCGCCCGAACCAACCAACCCAATCACCCCGTGGCTCAACACTTTAACTCCCCCTCCCACTCCACCGAGGACATGCAGGTCCTTGGACTCCTCCACCGGCAGAACACAACTACACGACGGCTGGAGGAGGAGCGCCTCATCTTCCGCCTGGGAACCCTCCAACCACAAGGTATGAATTCAGATTTCTCCAGCTTCCTCATTTCCCCTCCCCCCACCTTGTCTCAGTCGGTTCCCTCAACTCAGCACCGCCCTCCTAACCTGCAATCCTCTTCCTGACCTCTCCGCCCCCACCCCACTCCGGCCTATCACCCTCACCTTGACCTCCTTCCACCTATCCTACCTCCATCGCCCCTCCCCCTAGTCCCTCCTCCCTACCTTTTATCTCAGCCGGCTTGGCTCTCTCTCTCTTATTCCTGATGAAGGGCTTATGCTCGAAACGTCGAATTCTCTATTCCTGAGATGCTGCCTAACCTGCTGTGCTTTGACCAGCAACACATTTGCAGCTGTGATCTCCAGCATCTGCAGACCTCATTTTTTACTCCTGACTCATGGGTAGATAAAAAATGTTAAGACACCATAGTTGCTGTCTCATTATAGAGAGGTGACTAGTGGCGGTTTAACCTGAGGGTCAGCAGACATGGAGAGAGGTTGAAAAGGAAAGTCCATCACTCTAACCTCAGTTGGTGTGGGAATCGAATCCACACATTCGGCATCGCTCTGTGAAGCAAACCAGCTGTCGAGTCAACTGAACTAACCAACTCCAAAGATAAAGTCGCCATAGTCTGACTGGATCATTGGTCAACTGTCTCATTAGAGAGAGAGACAACTGGTTATAGGTTAACCTGAGGGTCACCATACTTCAGGCAGGGGAGAAGTTGAGCAGGAGTGTCTTCTATGTTAAGCCTATCCGATGTGGGAATAGAACCAAGCTGTTAGTGTCAACCTGTGTTGCAAACCAGATGAAAAGCTTGAAAGATTAAATACTAGCAGAAGCCTTCAGTCTGTGTCATGGGCAGATGATAAGATCATAAGGTATAGAAGCAGGAATTAGGCCATTCAGCCTATGAAGTCTGCTCCGCCATTCGATCATGGCCGATAGGGGTTTTTCAACCCCATGTTTTCCACTTTCTGCCCGTAACTTTTGATTCACTTGGCAATCAAAAGCTTGCGTATCTCTGTTTTAAATATACTCAATGAACAGGCCTCCACAGCCTTCTGTGGCAATGAATTCCACAGATTCACTACTTTCTGGCCAAAGAAGTTTCTCCTCACCTCCATTCTGAAGGGTCTTCTTACTCCAAGGCTGTGCCCCCAGATCCTCATTCCTCCTGCCAATGGAAACCTCTTCCTAATGCACACTCTGTACAGGCCGTTCAGTATTCTGTAACTTTCAATCAGATGTCCCCTCATCCTTTTAAGCTCCATTATGCATCGTCCCAGAGTTCTCAAACATTCCTTTCTCTCTTCAGGCTTTAGGTATTTTATTGGAAATCCAGTTTATTTCCCTCACTGGTTACTCTAGATTGTGGTCTTTAACCAGTTATCTAAAGGACTTTGCAGTTACTGTACCACCTGTGCCTCCTGTGAAGAAGTGAAAAGAAATTGAAGCACAAAACATCCTGAAAATTAAAAGGATCATCTCACGCAAACCTGTGAGCTGGGGTCATTGAACTGCTTACCCAGTACTTTTTTTGCCTCCACCCATAGCACCAATATCTTTTCATCTGTCTGTGTCCATCTATGAGGTATGTGTAGAAGAGGATTAGAGTTCTAGTGGAGTTACATCCAGCCATTTCATGGTTGTTCAATTGTGGCTATAATCAATTAATTTGTAATAAAAATAAGTTCCTCTTAAGCACAAAAACCTGTTCCATGCTTACTATTAATCTGGGCTTATCTGACAAGTGAACTGGGGACGTTGTGTACTTTTATAAAAATCTTTAACTTTTGTGATGACTGGGAAAAGCAGGCCTTGAATTCCAATGTGCTATTCCAGTGAAGTGTAGCAATGACTGGTTTGAAACAATGGCACATGCATTTGTATTGGTAAAACTTTGACCTCACCTACATTGAGGTGTGAGTGTGGCCAGCACCAGAGAAACTTCTCTAGCATTCTTTGAAATGTCATGTCCAACATTTCCATGTGGTTGCTCTTTCATTTGGGTTAAGCACTCATTTTGCTCTTTTGGAATTTTGTTGTTTCACTGTCTTTGTCGAGCTGCTTTCTTGGTTTAGACTTTGTTTGTCTGTTGGGAGTCATGGTAATAATATTTCAACATTATCTAAAGCTTTTCCTTTTACCCGTGTTGTTAGTTTCTCTTGTATAGCTCAAATCTAGTGCTGGAATTGTTTGTTACTATGCACCTGATTCGAAGAGCAGTGGCAGAATTCTGTTGCCAAACTCAGGTAGCAGTCCTTCAACCTCAAGCTGAGAAAATGAATACTGAGATGACTCCGTCATTGAGTCCATTTCAGCAAACCAAACTTTGTCCTGCTCAACATCTACAGGTGTGTGCATGTGCAAACACCGCAGATAGCATGAAGGAACAACGAATCTGAATTCAGTGATGTGGGAACCTTTTGCACTTCAAATATCTAACTTGGATAAGGCAAGATAACAAGGTACAGATTGAACCTGTAATCATTTTGTTTCAAATGCTGAATGACTCTGATATAAATAATTTTCTTAAAGCTCTGTTGATGTTTGATTTTGTCCTAATCCCAGGCGATGGTAATACTGAACAAGTCAGATTCCAGGGTGAAACTTGGCTTGGTAGATCATAAGTTTTATTTTTGTAGTTCAGTTAAAGTGGTGGGCAGTGACTGAATGTATCCACATAATGCTGTCATTGTACTTTTAATCAAAGAACTTTAGATTAGATTAGATAAGATTACTTACAGTGTGGAAACAGGCCCTTCGGCCCAACAAGTCCACACCGCCCACCGAAGCGCAACCCACCCATACATTTACCCTTTCACCTAACACTACGGGCAATTTGGCATGGCCAATTCACCTGACCTGCACATCTTTGGACTGTGGGAGGAAACCGGAGCACCTGGAGGAAACCCACGCAGACATGGGAAATACGTGCAAACTCCACACAGTCAGCCGCCTGAGGCGGGAATTGAGCCCGGGTCTCTGGCGCTGTGAGGCAGAAGTGCTAACCACCGTGCCGTCCATTTTATGTTGATTATATACAAGAAATGAAGAAAAAAGCTAGACAGTTCAATCTAATCTTATAAACAGCAAAAATAAATGTTCAACTCTTTTCCTAGGAATGTTATTTACAGGCACTTAATGCCAGTGAATCATTGGTCCTATCTTCATCTCACTTCAAACATTTGTTACTGAACTGATGAAATTGCAAGTATTTTCCTTTGGCAATTTTCTGCACGTTCGCCTGATGTGTTTTTTTTCCAAGACGCGTAGCATAACTTACATTCTCTTCTCTGATTTTGACTAATTTGAGGTTGTGAAAAACACTTTAGACTTCCTTCTAAATTCTATTGACCTGAGGCTTGAGCAAACTGAAAATTGGCGTAGGTTTGGTGGGCTTTAGATTGGTTTCACAGGTCGGCGCAACATCAATGGCCTTAGGGCCTGTACGGCACTGATTTTAAAAGAAACCTATTTATCTCCTGGAATGGATCTTTTCTTCTGAATTGAACCTGCTTGTAGCCCCTGGCTGTTTATCATTTTTATAGGTCGTAAAAGTCCTGTTTAGTAAACACCCCAGCAGTTAGTTTATCTTAATTTAGCTTAAATTGTATTTTTTCTTGTAAAGGCTGTCTTTAGTCCAGTGTACCAAATGTCTTTCTGACCCTTTTCTTAAAAAAGAATGGTAAGGCCTTCACAGCCCTAAAAAACAAAAATGCAATTAACTTTATTTTTGAATCCAAGTTCCCAAATAATTATGATGTAATATAAATATTTATCACAATTTCTTTGACAGTCAAGGATTAAAATTGTGAGGAGCCTACATTGAGTGGATAGGAAGGCCCTATTCCCTTTTGTTGAAGGATCTAAGCCTATAGCTTTGAAAGAGTAGGTATGAGGTTTAGACAGGATTGGTGGTGAAATGTTTTACATAACGTAGATGTGGGGACCTGGAACTCTGCAGAAAATGGTGGTGGAAGCAGATACACTCAAAGTATTTAAAAAGTGTTCAGGCTTGCAGTTGAATTAGATGACTAACCAATAGTTGAAAAATGAGGTTAGACTGGATGGCTATCTGTCAAACAGAGTGGACAAAATGGGCTAAATGGCCTCCTGCTGCACATTTCGATTATTCTTTAGGAAAAATAATTTCTATACCGTGCAACTGCACTCTTCCTCCAACTCTTCACTGCTGTTTACTTTTAATTTGATTTCACCTGGCTTCACTGCATAACATGTAACTTTAATCCTAGTTGTCAGTAAACTGTAGAGATCCAGCTGGCAATGTTTATATACGGAGATTGATAGCCTTAATCTGAAAGCGGGTTCATAGACCCCTGCATCAATAGATTTATGATGCTGCTGGTTTAATGTAGGTTTGGCTACGTTGAGGAATGCAGCTGATGAATGGAAGCAGCAAGGGTTGAATGCTTGTCTGCCTAGTGTATCCCTGTAAAAGTGACTTTGATTTATGACGACATGCATACTATCATTCTGTAGTGTCCTTCATGGAATTTGGGGATGGTGTCTGTGAAAGAATTTTGGTAACTCCCTGTCTGTTCGTGACAAAAGAATGGGGCTATGAGGTTTTCTGGCACAGACCAAAAATGAGCCAATCCACACTCCACATTTCTTGTGATTATTTACAAGGATTATTGGTGGAAGATCTGACAAGCTGAGGTAAAAAATTTGGGAAGAATAAACTAATGATAATGTTAAACCATATACCAGCATACATAAATATTTCCACAAAATATTAATTTGAAAACTTGGTTAGTTTAACAAAATAAGTTAATATTGTGCAAGTGCTCCTTTGGTTAATATTTTGTACTTGCTTTGTTCGTGATGCAGCTTTTGAAATTTTTTTTTGTATTTTCCATGCACCGATCGTCGGCAACGCATTTAAACAAAAGTTATTTATTTCGTGAAGCTATTTTGGAAACTGATCAGGCTGAATATAAATTGATGTATTTATATGGAAGTACTTCATTTTACAGATTCTGGGTTTGCATCATTGACTTATGATGTAGACTTATGGTATTATAGAATATTACAGCCTGGTGTATTTTTTTAAGGAACCAATAAAAGCAGTTGAAAACGCAAAAAAAAGTTGAAGCTAAATGAGCTCTGACAGATTAATAGTTGCAACTATTGGAAGTAAAGCCTTTTGCTTATCTTGTCGTAGTATTGGTGTCCTTTGTCTGCAGAGATTTAGACATTTTTGGCTGAGAAAAATTACGTCACTGGTTGTGATACTATGAAGTAGGATTTTTATTTAAGGATTTTATTTCAATATTTCCATTTCCACCTTCAGGGTTTCTGCATCTCAGAATTTGTCTCTTGAAGGGCTGAGTTGTCTGGGGGTATATATCAGCGAAGAATTAATTTTTATCCCTGCCCAATATTCTTCCCCACCTTCAAGGCCAGAAGAAGCAAAGCAATTTCATTGTGTCACTTGCATTCCTAGTTGGAAGCACTGCCTCATTACAGACTGGCTATCAAACTTGTAGCATTTCTGGACTGTTTGGCGCACGATTATGTCTGATGCATTTACCTATGAAGCCAGCTGGGCCTTGTAAAAAAAAATTTAAAAATCTGTCACACGATGTTCTTCAAACCTCTAGATATTGCACTTTAATGTTGAAAACATTCTTGGCAACTGTTCTCGTGTCCAGCACAGTATGAATGCTTCAGCTGTTCCTGTTAACACTCGGCCCAGTTCAAAAGAATAAGGGAGTTTTGTTCTATGATTTCTATTTGGCAGAGTTCAGGTGAGCGATCTGCTGTGAACACAATTATTTTCCCCCTAGAGTAATTGTCCTGTTGTTTATACAATATATACTGACCATCTAATTTCCCTGCAACTGAGTGCAATAATTACATTGTAAAGTCCTTCAAAATCTTTCAGTAAATAACAAGTCCTGCGCTTGACTGTGAGCCTGTAAGTTGCTCATGAATAATGCAGCAATAAACAACAGACTGGTTTTCATTTTCTGGAACTGCAAGTATGTGTGTAGGCAGTAAGTAGACAGTAAGTTGGGCATGGCTTTTTTGATTGAAAAATATTCTAAATCTCAACATTAGAAGGGTACTTAGGCAAGGTGCAGAAATATATCTGACTATTGGAAGACCATTGATAGAAGTTAGCCCTTGCACAAAAAACGGAAACTGCTTCTTCAACCTTCTCCTAGTGGCTGATATACTTCAGAGATCGCAGCAAATATACTTTGCTGATAACATTCAAATAATGACATTGGTATAATTTTAAATTGCTAAGGAAAAGCATTTTCTACTGGAGTGAAACACTGATATGCTGTCTCATTTGTAAAGAATTTTAAAATACTTTTTGCAGTTTTTTTTTGGTGAGCATTGCTTTGCATAAGAATGAACGGTTTAGGTAATGTTTTCAAACCCCAAAAGCAGACATGAAAGATCTTATCTCTTATCGTTCTGTACGTTCATCAGCAGGAGCACTACAAAAAAAATGACTACATTGCCACTGTCATTGACGCTGTTTAGCTGCTTGTTCAGCATCCACCACTGCACCTCTTCACTATCCTTTCTGTAAAGCTCAGCCTTTTCCTGCATTTAGCTCATACCCTTTTATGCTTTGCTAATGCAAATGCACTCTTAAATATTCCTTAAATGTTATGAAGGTTTCTGCCTTTAGGACCCCTACAGACAGTCAATTCCTGATTCCTCCTACCCTCTGGGTGAAAAAGTTTTTCCTCACATCTTGGGGCAGCGTGGTGGCTCAGTGGTTAGCACTGCTCCCTGACAGTGCCAGGGAACCGGTTTGATTCTAACCTTGGGCGATTGTCTGTGTGGAGTTTGCATGTTCTTCCCATGTCTGCGTGGGTTTCCGCCAGCTGCTCCAGTTTCCTCCCACAGTCCCAAGATGTGCAAGTTAGGTGGATTGGCCATGCTAAATTGCCCACAGTGTCCAAGGATGTGTAGGTCAGGTACATTAGGCCAAGAGATGCATGATTACAGTGATGGTAGGGTTTGGGTCTGGACGGGATGCTCTTCAGAGGGTCAGTGTGGACTTGTTGAGCCGACTGTTCTGTTTCTACACTGTGGGGATTCTGTGATTCTCTCAACCTTCTGCCTTTACCTTAAATCACAGCCCCTTGTCATTGAATGCAAAGACTACACCTAAACCTTTCCTTTCTAGTCCCTAACATCATCTTATACATGAGATTTCCTTCCTGCTCTTGATCCTGTTTGTTTTGCTGATCACCCAGCTTCTCTTCCTGATCCTCTTCGCTGAACTGATTCCCTGATGTCACATAATAGGCCTTTTATTTGCTAATGGGATGTAAACCTCATAGCTGGGGCAGCATTTATTCCAAGTCTTCATTTGTTCTTGGGAGGTTGCGGCAGTCAACTATTACTTTGAGGCATTGGAATCCACTTGTTGTAGATACCCTCACAACGGTGTTCAGGAAGGAGTTAAAAGGATTTTGACCCAGGAACACTGAAGGAACTAGGATATATTTCTGAGTCAAGGTGGTGAGTAGCTTGGAGGGGAACTTGCAGTTGTTTGTGGACCATGTCTTTTGTCCTTCTGGATGGATATGATTGTGGGTTTGGAAGATAATGTTTGAGGAACCTTGGTGGATATCTGCAGTCTATCTTATAGATGGAAGACCCAGTAGCTACTGAGCACCAGTCGATGTTTGTGAATGTGCTTCTAATCAAGTGGGCTAATTTGTCCAGGATGTGTTAAACTTCTTGAGAAATGTACTGTAGGGAGATTTGCTAGAGCTGTTTGGAAGGATTTAAACTAGTAAGGTCAGGGGAGGGCTGGGGTCTTAGAGAGATAGTGAGGAAAGAGATCGATTGGAGACTGTTACAGTTGGGAAAAGGAGCAAGTCAAACAGTCAGAGCAGGCAGGGACGAAGCAGAGAACAAGGTAGGACTGATAAGTTGAACTGCATTTACTTCAATGCAGGGATGGCAGATGAACAGGGACTGAGATATCATAACAATTACAAAGACGTGGCTCAGGGATGGACAGGACTGGCAGCTTAATGTTCCAGGATACAAATGCTGTAAGAAGGATAGAGAAGCGGGGGGGGGCATGGTAGAGGATTTTAACTTTCCAAACATAGACTGGGACTGCTATCGTGTTAAGTATTTAGATGGAGACCAATTTATTAAGTGTGTAAAGGAAAATTTTCTGATTCAGTATGTGGATGTACCCACTAGAGAAGGTGCAAAACCTGACCTCCTTTTGGGAAATAAGTCAGGGCAGGTGACTGAGGTGTCAGTGGGGGAGCACTTTGGGGCTAGCAACCCAAAGTTTGAGAGTATTACGCAAGAACTTTCAAAAGCTGATTGGGGGCAGATGTTTGCAGGTAAAGGGACGGCTGGAAAATGGAAAGCCTTCAGAAAGAGATAAGGAGAGTCCAGAGACAGCATATTCCTGTTAGGGTGAAAGGAAAGGCTGGTAGGTGTGTGGAATACTGGTAAATGAGAGAAATTGAGGTTTTGGTCAAGATTAAGAAGAAGACAGGGGGAGATCCAAGATGGCGGCGACTCAGCAAGTCTGAGTCTACAGAGCCCTTCCCAAAACCTGGGTAAAGTGGGTTTCCTGTCCCCACCACACTTGCCAAACCACCCAAAAAATTTATTTAATCTTAATTAGCTGCTGAATATTATATTTAAATAGTCTAATACTGAGTGGATAATGAGTAAATCAAAGGGACCCCGCAGCTCTCGGAAAACAAAGACCCCTCCCCCACCCTCCTCTCCTCCGGCTGCAGCTGATGTAAAAACGAGCCTTATAGAGATGATTGCTAGACTGGAATCGGCACTCGTCAATTTCATCGCAGAATCCCGACAGAGATGGAATGCATTCGAAGAAAAGCTGCAGAAACAGAATCAAACCATGGAAGAGCTGCAGGGCCGAGTGGAGGGGGCGGAACTAAAGGCCACGACCTCCGAGGCTGCAGCTCAAACAGGTGCGAGCTCTGGAGCAGAGAGTCAGGGCCTTTGAAATTTACATCGATGATATTGACAACAGAAATCGGAGAAAGAATATTCGGTTGCTGGGCCTTCAAGAGCAAGAAGGGAAAGAACAGTTAGTAGCATTTCTGGAGCGATGGCTGCCGCAGATTTTAAACCTGGGGGCTGAAACTGACCGAGTAAGGGTGGAGTGGGCCTACCGGGTCGCAGCACGCGGATCTGGCCCAAACCAGCGCCCACGCCCGGTCCTGTTCCGGCTGCAGAGTTATAGGGAGAGGCAGATACTCCTGGATGCCTCCAGAAAGCTTGGAAAGGATCCTAAAGCTATGATTCATGAAGGATCCAAGATTATGTTATTTCAGGACTTCTCCCCGGCTTTGGCACGAAAAAGGAAGGCGTTTGATGAGGTGAAGAAATGTTTAAGGGACTTAGATATTCAATACACCTTACGCTACCCAGCGACGTTATGCTTTACCCACGAAGGATCCGAGTATAATTTTAGATCATCGGAAGAGGCCAAGAAACTTTTAGACTCGGTTAAATAAATCGTAAGAGACAATTTATGTTGGCTTGCCTCTCCCACACTCCGTGGGGAGAAATGGATACTTTATTCTACTTTACTTTTGCCTCTGGGAGCGGGGTTGTCTTCCTTGCTATGTTATTATACTTAACTGTAATCTGTTGGAGTTGTAATTTTATAGTTATGTGTGTTTGTACGTGGCATTGATGCTATTAGATATACTCAGGTATGGGTGGGGTGGGGTGGGGGTGCGGCGCTCACTGTTAACTCTAGCTCGGTATTATATCTAAATCCTATTAAGGAGCGCCCGGGTCGAGGGTGGGACACTGTTTGGGAGAGGATATGGTGGAACGTTGGAAAGGTAGTAAGGCCCCCTGAGAACAAGGGGGAAGATCTCCATTCAAACATGTTTAATTTTTTTTTGTTTGTTCTTATTGTTTGGAAATAGCTTCCTTTTTTATCATACTGTTATGAGTGTATTAGAGAACATTTTCTCTTATTTGAAGGATGTAAGCGACTCAACTATACACTCTGGATGATTGTGGATTAGTTGAATTTTGATGATTATATATTTAAGATCTATTTTTATATTAATGTTTGTGCTTGAAAATTCTGCTTATTTTTGTAAATTTGTCAAAATGTTAAATTCCCAATAAAAATATCTATAAAAAAAAAGAAGACGACAGATGTCGGGTACGGACAGCAGAGATCGAGTGAATCCTTAGAAGAGTATAAAGGCAGTACGTGTATACTTAAGACATGAGACAGTTTTGGCAAATTAGGTTAAGGAGAATCCAAAGGGTTTTTATAAATACACTATGGTCAAAAGGATAACTAGGGAGAGAATAGGGTCCCTCAAAGATCAGCAAGGCAACCCATATGTGGAGCCACAGGAGATCGGGGAAGATACTAATCGAGTATTTTGCATCAGTGTTTACTGTGAGGAAGGATATGGAAGAAATAGGATGTGGAGAAATATTTGGTGACATCTTGAAAAATGTCCATATTACAGAGGAGGAAGTGCTGGATACGCATAAAGGTTGATAAATTCCCAAGACCTGATCAGGTATATCCTAGAACTCTATGGGAATCTAGGGAAGTGATTGCTGGGCCCCTTGCTGAGATATTAGTCTCATCGATAGTCACAGATGAAGTGTCAGAAGACTGGAGGTTGGTTTATGTGGCACCACTACAGAGGAACCTCGATTATCTGATTACCAATTATCCAAAAATTGGATTATTGGAAGGAGATCTCGAGGTCCCGATGGGGACATTACTTCAAAGACGTGTTTCAATACTGATTGCGTCTTTTGTTTACAGTGATTAAACTGGCACCGTCTCAAATGACTGACCTCCTGCCCTCTCTCTCTCCCCACACTTTCCCTGGAGTTCTACACAAGGGTGTACCCTAAATCCCTGTTCCCCACATAATCTCTCCAACATTGTCCTGTACAGGGCAAAGTTGGAACCTGTCAAAAAGTTGCAGTAAAAAGGTGCGTGTGTATGCGCATGCACACATGCTATTTGAAGACTTACCCCACAAAGGCAACTGCAGCAGTCTTGTTGTTGGTTTCCAGTCCCGCTGCCTCGGAGTGTGGGCGGGAGGAGGTGTTGCACAGGGTTTTGAGCGGGCCGGACGTTTGGGGGCGGAGCCTTATAAGGATGTTTCCAGGGTTGGAGAATTTGAGCTATTGGGCGAGGCTGGGGCTGTTTTCCCTGGAGCGTTGGAGGATGAGGGGTGACACTAGGGGTTTATAAAATCATGAGGAGCATGGATAGGATAAATAGACCAAGTCTTTTCTCTAGGGTGGGGGAGTGTAGAACTAGAGGGCATTGGTTTAGAGTGAGAGGGGAAAGATATAAAAGAGACCTAAGGGGCAACCTTTTCACTCAGAGGGCGGTGCGTGTGTAGAATGAACTGCAGGTAGATGCTGGTACAATTACAACTTTTAAAAGGCATCTGGATGGATATACGAATAGAAACAGTTTAGAGGACTATGGGCCAAGTTCTGGCAAATGGGACTAGATTAGGTTAGGATATCTGGTCGACATGGACGTGTTGGACCAATTGGTCCATTTCCGTGCTGTACATCTCGATGACTCTATGACTGTAATTGTTGGAGCTGCGCTGAATCAGAGGCTTGGGGAGTATTCCCTTTTTCTTTTAACTTTGCGTCTTTTGAAAGCTGTTATCTCATTCTTCCTCAAAATGACTTACCGTGACCCATTTTGATCTCTCAAATTATTACCACATCCTCAAAATCCACTTTTGAGCTTCTCTAATCTGGTTTCAGTCCTATTGTTGGACTGAAATCCTATCCAGTTGGCTTAGGCATCTCTACAGTTACTGACACTCTTCAGGTTATCCCTACGCTATTTCTCTGCTGTTACACTGTATGACTGGAATCTGCTTGAGTCAAAGATTGTTCCAATGAAACACTGGAAATGCCAATACCATTACTTTAAATTTCTGCTCCAAACTGCACTCTTTTTATTAATTCTAACCTTCCATTAACACTGACTTGAGTTCAAATAGATTATATGAAATCCTATCATCCTATTTAACCCAGCTTCAAGCTTCCAACTCCATTACCTTCCCTTGGCAAAGTAATCTTCTGTCACTACGGCTTTATTTGTTTCTTCCTGTGCTGCCTTTCACCTGCTAAAATTTTCATCTTCGTGATCTCCAGACTTGAAAATTCCTCCATCTTCCTCCCTCCATAAATCTGAACTCATTCAAATCTCCAGCGCCCTGTTTCCTGAGCAGCACCTTGTCTTCCTCACCCATCTTTCCAGTGTTTGCACAAACTTTGGCTCTGCATTTTTAGGTGCATTCATGGCCTTTCCCTCCTCAAACCTTGATTGATACCCAGCATCACAAACCTGAGTTGTGTTCTTCCAGCTCTGAGCTGTTGTGCACTGACAGTCATGCAGTGACTGTGATGATTGTAGGCTCTTAGGCTCTCAGCAAATGAATTCTCTTGCTTCATCTTTCTACCTCTGCAGCATCCCATGGTCCTTCAAAACTCAATCTTTTAATTTCCCTTCTTAATGTCATGTGACTACTAATTCCACTTCTCTAGTGCCTTGAGATTGTATTTTATTTTAAATACATGTATAAACTGTCATACGAATAGTAATTGTCATCATCCTGATTGTCGAATTGAAGCTACTGACTCAACTTTGTTCTTGAGACAAGACTGCACGTCAAATACGAACAATGTAATACCCAGGTATGTATCGGATCCTCTAACTGATACAAAGATGATGATCTCTTATTCAGAATGTTCCTAAATGCCTTGGGCTTCATTGCCATTTTGTGAACTTGCCAAGCAGCCTTATTGTTGTCTGAGCTGAGCTTGTCAGCGTCAGCATTTCAGTCTTCGTCTTAAACACTACTTCATCTAATCACTGTAATGTTTCAAATTTCTTGCGGGAGATGCAGTAAAACATGTTTATCCTGAAAGATTTTCTCATTTGAGGGAGTTATACTTAGCCACATCTATGGTATAAAACTCTTTGCCAGGAATAAGATCTTTGAATTTGCAGGCTGTATTTGATCCCTCTGCTGTTGGGATGAGATCCAATTTGGTCTGTGTGAGGTCTACGGTGAAATGCAGTTTGGTTCTGGAAGCATTGTTGATCTTTGTACAGAAAGAGTGGAGGAAGCAGCGTGTCAACAGAAATGCTTAGATTACTCAATGTCACCATTCATAGAGTCATGGAGATGTAAAACATAGATACAGACCCTTTGGTTCAACTTGTCCATGCCAACCAGACTAAACTAGTCCCATTTGCTACATTTGGCAAATACCTCACTAAGCCCTTCCTGTTCATATACCATGCGTATAAAATGTTGCAATTGTACCAGCCTCCACCATTTTGTCCAGCAGCTTGTTGCGTACATGTACTACCATCTGCATGAAAATATTCCGCCGGGTTCCTTTTAAACCTTTCCACTGTCACTTCTAAGCTATGCCCTATAGTTTTGTACTCCCATACCCTAGGGAATAGACCTTGCCTATTCATCCTATTCATGCCCCTCATGATTTTATAAACTTCTATAAAGTCACTCCCCAACCCTCCATCTTAGCAGCTCGACGGAAAATATTCCCTGCCAATCAGCCTGTCTCAAAGCTCAAGCCCTCCAACCCTGAACCCTCGCTCATCACTCATCTCCAAAAATTCCTTGTGGTGTGTAATGTTGCTATCATATTTTGAATTGCTTTGAACTCTGGCATTTCTAACACAGACAGAAATTTAAGTTGTTGTTCACTTGTTGTTTTAGATTAGATTAGATTACTTACAGTGTGGAAACAGGCCCTTTGGCCCAACTAGTCCACACTGACCCTCTGAAGAGCAACCCACCCAGACCCATTCCCCTACATTTACCCCTTCACCTCACACTACGGGCAATTTAGCATGGCCAATTCACCTAACCTGCACATTTTTGGACTGTGGGAAGAAACTGGAGCACCCGGAGGAAACCCCGCAGACATGGGAAGAATGTGTAAACTCCTCCAGACAGTTGCCTGAGGTGGGAATTGAACCCGGGTCTTTGGTGTTGTGAGGCAGCAGTACTAATAACCACTGTGCCACCGTGCTGCCCAGTTTCTTGTAGTTGGTAACCCAGGACTTTATGTCCACATGCCTCTTTTTCTCCTCTTGTAATATGAACACTCTTTTAACTCACGGAGACCTCTGTATTTTGGGGTATTAATTCTGATGGGATTAGCTTGTAGACAGTGGATGATTGCTAAAACACTGAGGCTTGTTTATTTGCTCCTCAGTTACGATAAGGACATTGATGGATCAGTGTTTTGAGAGGTTGGTGTTTTAGTGGTGTTTAGGAAGATCTTCAATATTCAATATTTCATTTATTGTCATTAGAATATTAGTGGGGCCATTGGCAACATCAATGCTCAATGTTTAACTCAGAATCCATGTATTACATAATTAATTCTGTAATAATCAGCAATGTTTGACCACTTTCTTATGTATTCACCCAATGAGTAGACATTGTCAAAAATAAAAATCAGCTACGTGATGAAGAAACAGTGCTCCGAAAGCTAGTGCTTCCAAAATAACCTGTTGAAATTTAACCTCCTGTTGTACGACTTTTTTTATAGATATTTTTATTGAAAATTTAACATTTGTACAAGTTTACAAAAATAAAAAAAACCAAGTATAAACATTGATATACAATTAAATCATAAATAAATGATAACCAAAATTTAACAAAAGAAAAATACAGAGAGAACAAAAACTCAACTAACTACTAATCTAACCTACAACTAACCAGAGTGTATAATTACATTATTTCAAATAAGAGAAAGAGGAAAAAAAACGATGGATAACACAGAAATTAGATAGTGAGATACATGCTCGGAATGTGTTAACATCAAATGTAACAAAACCCGTATTCGTGCGGGATTCCTCTCCCAAGGGGCCCCGGACCAGCCAGGTTCACCATCTCAATTAAATAAAAGCCCTTGTTAGGATAGCTGAAATATCCGTATTTATATAATTCAAGAAGGGTTGCCATATTTTACGGAATAATTCGGTCTTTCGGTGCACCATATTTGTGAGGAAGTCAAGGGGAATATATTCCATCATTAATCTGTGCCAATTTGAAAGTCCAGGGGGGCCCTCAGCCACCCAGTTCACCAAAATATTTTTTCCTTGCACAGAAAGGGAGAATAGAAAATAATCTCTTCCCGTGCATATGCAGGAAGGGTAAATTCGAAAAGCCCAAAAGGAGAGATACAGGGTCCTGTCTAATTTCCGTTCCTAAGATTTCTGTCAGAGCACTTGCTACTTTAGTCCAATATCTACGGATCTTATGACAGGTCCATAGGCAATGTACAAGAGTGCCCACCACTATTTTACATTTGGGACACATTGGAGATGCTCCTGCCTTAAATTTTGCCAATTGATCCGGTGCTCTATGGGCCCTATGAAGTATCTTCAGCTGAATAGCCTGAGTTCTGTTGCAGATGGTGACTCTTCTAGTGTTTTCCCAAATGTCATTCCACATTTCTATAGAGATTTCTAGTCCCAAATCCTGATCCCATGTTTTAAGCAGATTGTCCATATTTCCCGATACTTCATCATGTAATAAATTATAAATAGTGCTGATGGAAGATACCCCCATTGGCCGTAGCACTCTACATTCTCTATCTGATTTATAAAGACTATGCAGGTCAGACAAGACCCATCAGCTACGTAACTTAATAGGGAACTTAACTGATATTTCCTAAAATCTCCTAAAATTTCCTAAAATCCAATCCTCCCCTTTCCTGTGGAAGCTGTAGCTTCTTCAGCTTAATGAGGGGCCGTCTATGATTCCTGATAAAGGAACCCAACCAGCCATATAATTTACATAGTTCCAGCCTCGGCAGCATCACCGGGAGCATTCTCATAGGGTATAGGAGATGGGGCAAGACATTCATTTTAATTAGTGCTATTCTACCCAGCCAGGAAATTGGAAGGTCTCCCCATCGCTGGAGGTCCTGCCTTATCCTTTCCAGTAAATGCACAAAATTAGCATTGTATAGCTGACCAAATACTGGGGTAATAAAAATGCCTACATATAAGAAACCCTCCAGGGACCACCGAAAGGGAAAGTCGGATCCGTCCACTAAGTGGGATATACTAACAAGGCTACCCACTGGCATAGTCTCCGATTTTGAGAAATTAATTTTATAGCCTGAGAATGCACTAAATGTATTAATAACTTGGATTAAGCGAGGCACGGACATCAGAGGATTACTGAGGAATAGGAGAACATCATCTGCATACAGGGTAGTTTTATATTTACCTGTACCAATCCTCGGGGCTGTTATATTAGGGTCAGCCCGTATAGCTTCTGCTAGTGGCTCAGTTATTAGCGTAAATAGCAATGGCGAGAGAGGACATCCCTGACGGCAGCCCCTATCCACACTGAAACTATCCGAGCCTAATCCATTGGTAATCACAACTGCTTTGGGATCACTATACAATGTTGAGACCCATTTGGTAAACACCTTTCCAACGCCAAATCTTTCCAATGTGTACAACAAATATGACCATTCAACCCTATCGAATGCCTTTTCCGCATCTAATACTACCCCTGGTATCTTTCCCTGATGGCAGGCTTGAATCATATTCAAAACCCTTCTAACATTATTGGATGATCTACAGCCCTTAGTAAACCCCGTCTGATCCTCCTTTATGATATGTGGCAATACCCTTTCTAGCCTCAGTGCTAACGTTTTAGAGAGGATTTTAAAATCTACATTTAGCAAGGATATTGGTCTGTATGACGCATAATCTTCTGGGTCTTTTCCTTTTTGAGAATAAGGAAGATATTTGCCTCTTTCAGCGAAGACGGGAGACAGCCCTGACTGTATGAGTAGTTATACATGCCCATAAGTGGATCAGCCAATATTCCTGTAAATTCCTTATAGGAATCAGCTTGAAAACCATCTGGGTCAGGGGCCTTACTGCTCTGAAGTTGCTTGAATGCATCAAGTATTTCTTGGATTGTTAGGGGAACATTCAAGACTGATACCTGTTCCAGAGTTAGGTCTGGAAAGGTCAAATTTTTTAAAAAATGATTGCATCCTCCTAGCCCTGTCTTCACAATCCTGTGATTTATATAAATCGGAATAAAATTTTCTAAAGATTGCATTAATCCTTTTATGATCATGAGTCAAAATACCTGTCCTTTCCTTGATAGACGTGATAGTTTGAGGAGCCTTCTTTTTCTTTGCAAGAAATGCTAAGTATCTACCTGGTTTATGACCAAATTCATATAACCTTTGTTTTGCAAATAATATTTCCTTCTTAGCCATTTGGGTAGGCATGGTGTTTAGAGCTGTCCTAAGGGCCGTAATCCTTTGCACTTTGATAATAGAAGGTCTGTCAGCGTATGCTGTTTCAGACGCTTTTAAGCGAGCTTCAAGCAGACAGTGTTGTTCTCCCTTTAATTTTGTCTGGGTCGCTGAGTAGGAGATGATCAAACCTTGCGTGTAAGCTTTGATGGTCTTCCACATCATTGATGGGTTGCTAGCCATACCTGAATTAATTTCTAAAAAATGTTTTAAATTCTTGAGAGAAGTACCTTACAAATTTACTATCTTTCATCAGGAAGGGGTCTGCAATACAAATTTAAAATCCCATATTCCTCTCCATTTATAAGGGCTTTAATCAGAATATATCGTCCAGATTCGTCTTTTATCTGATGTAGAATTTTAAAAGGGAAATTCTTCCGAACAAGAATAATAACTCCCCTGCTTTTTGAGCTAAAAGAAAAAAAAGGCCTGATCAAATCCACCCTGTCGTAATTTTAAATGTTCTTTATCCAATAATTGTGTCTCCTGTAGGAGAGCTATATCAAACCCTTCTTTCTTGAGGTTTGATAATATTTTCTTCCTTTTGACTGGCAAATTATTCCCCTTGACAATCCAGGTGCACCACTTAACCGACTGATTAACCATAATCGTCCGGGCAAATCCGAGACCCCTCGGGAGGGGAAACCCTATCCAGAACATCCTGAGCATAGAGCATATAAAATTCACAAAAATAAAGGCTCTCTCATACACTCACAACAGTATAAGAAAAAACTATTTCTAAATAAAAAAAGTACAAAACGTATTTAAATGGAGATTTTCCTACTTGTTCCCAGGGGGTATCACTTCCTTTCCAAAGGTCCATCATATCCTCTCCCAACCAGTGCCCCACCCTTGACCCATGCGCTCCTCAATAGGATGAGGAAAATTCAAATTACTGCAGAGCTAGAGTTAATAGTGAGCACCCTATCCCCACCCCACCCCCAACATCAACACCTGGATATATTTGGTAATGTTAATACTATGTAAAAAACATATATAACTATAAAATTACAACCTCAACAAGTAATAATTAAATATATTAATACAAAATAACAAGGGAAAACAACCCCGCTCCTAGAGACAAAGGTAAAATAGAATAAGGTAACCACCTCCCTCCACCAACATTAACTTGACCCCCGGCCTATATATATATACACACACATATATAGAATAAGAAAAAAATCAATGGGGTGGGGGGAGAAAATCGTTAAGTAGAGCACAAATAAATGGATTCCTCTCCCCACCCCTCAAGCCAATATCAAACAGTAAGGTAAAAAAAAGGGGGATGAATATATAAAAAAAAGGGGAGGGGGGCATGTAAACCGGAGTAAGGGGAAAGCAAACCAACATCAATTATCTCTTACAATTTATCTAAGAGAGTCCAAAAATTCCTTGGCCTTTTCCGGCGATCCAAAGTTATACACAGATCCTTCATGGTTAAAGCTCGCGTCACTGGGTAGCGCAGGGAGTACTGAATATTTAAGTCCCTTACACACTTTTTCGCCTCATCGAATGCCTTCCTCTTTCGGTCCAGAGCTGGGAAAAAGTTCTGGAATTACATGATCTTGGATTCTTTATAGATCATGACTTGGGGATCTTTTCCAAGATTTCTGGAGCCTTCTAAAAGTATCTGCCTCTCCTTATAGCTCTGCAGCTGGAACAGGACCGGGTGGCGCGCTGGTTCGAGCCGGGCCTGCATATTGCAACCCGGTAGGCCCATTCCACCCTCGGCTGGCCTGATCCAGCCTCCAGATTTAAAAGCTGTCAAAGCCACTGTTCAAGGAACCTTGTCAGCTGGCCTTCCTCTTCCCGTTCAGGAAGGCCCAGCAAACGAATATTTTTTCGACGACCTCGATTCTCTAAGGTCTGGACTCACTGTTCAAGAGTCTGGACCCGATCCACGGCCGATTGTGCTGTAGTTTCGGAGGTGGCAGCCTTTAGCTCTGCCCCTCCGACTCGGCACTCAATTTCCTTAATGTCTCGGTCGTGCTTTTGCAGCTCGGCCGAGAGTGAGTCCCATCGGTTTCGGGATTCTTCAATAAAAACGTCGATCTTCGCATCCAGTTTGGAGATGATTTCCACGAGGCTCGCCACTGTAGTTAATTCCCCCGGGGCGGCTGCGGGCACCTCTTCTGCAGCTGGAGAGGGTGGGGGAGGGGTGTCTGCTTGCTGAGAGCTGCGGGCTCCCTTCCTTTTAGTCATTTTTACTGGAGATTAAATTGTTTAAATTCAATACTAAACAACTAATTACATTAAGTAAAAGCTATTTTAAATGATTTGGTGAGCGTGGTGGGGGTGTGTGATCCACTTTGCCCAAGTCTTGGGAGGAGCACTGTAGACTCAGACTTGCTGGGTCGCCGCCATCTTGGATCCCCCCGTTATACGACTTTTAAGTTTGTCCACCCCAGTCCTACACCAACTCTTCCACATCATTGTCAAATATGTCAATTTTAGTAAGTTTGTAAGTCATTTCAAGTTAAATCTTAAAATAGTTTGAATTAGTAAGTGTTCAACCTCCTCTTTTAAACTGTATTAACTTTTACATTGTATTTATTTGCTACTGTTCATAAACACTCTTCAAAGGAATCATATAACACTTCAAGCCTTCACTTTGAATTGGAGGGACCTTGCTTTCAGTACTATGTGGTTGTCTTATTGAAGTTGAGAAGTAGAGGACTTGTTCTTATTGAAATATGTAGCATCTGAGTTGGCTTGAACAGTGTAGATGCTAAGACGATGTTTTCATCTTTAGGAAATTCTAGAATTGGGGGTACGGTTTAAAAATAAGGAGTCTCCCATTTAAGGCTGTGATGAGGAGGAACTTCTTTTCACTGAGTGTAAGTTAGCTTTGGAATTCATTACCCCAAGGAGTGATGGGGGATGTGTTATTTTTCACATAAAAGTAAATCAAACTTTATGAGAATCAAGCTGGAAAGTAGAGTTAAGGCTGCCTGTGAGATTAGCCAAATTTTATTGCCTGGCAGAGTAAACTTAAATGATAAAATATTTGCACGTATTTAAATGTTCTTGTCTCACCAAAATGCATTTTAGAGTCTGCAGAGGACTCTGGAATTGCAATATGTTAACAAATGTTGGTCAAGTAGAGGTAAGAGCAACAATCACTGTTTTGCACTGCATGACCCCACAAAGAGTTAATACGGTCAATTAATCTATATTCATTCCATCACTTGAATGAGTAATGTTGGCTAGGGCATCCTGCTCCTTTCTGAAGCCCCTTTGGATATTTTTTACATCTATCAGAACTGATAGATAGGATATCTGCTTAGTACTTCACACAAAAGACAGCATCTACAACATAGCACACTCAGGATTGCACTGAAGTGGTAGCCTGCAGATAAGTTTGTTGATAAAACTCTTACTTAGCGGGGAGAAAACATGAGATTTGTAAACATCCTTATCCTAATCTGTCTCTGGTAAATTATTCCAAACTTGCAACCTCTTCTGCGTAAAGTCTGGAAGATTTCAACTCGTAAGAATAGACTTACGGTATCAATGCTCTGCTTTTTTTATTTCAGCATTTGAGACACAAATCAGTGGAACATTTTGTTAAAATGTGCATTGAATAATGTAAGTTTTCAAACCATTTTTCGTAGTCTGAATTTTTGTCTTCACTTAATACTTTTTTTTCACGATTTATCAGTACAAAGAATCATGTCAGCTTTTTTATATGTACTTAAATTGTTTTCAACCCAATTTTAAAAATTTATTGTGCGAGAAGTACAAGCTGTTTTTAGTGTACTGTTGTAGTCTGCTTTTCAGATTACGCCCAATGTCAATATCCAAACATCGCATATTTCCTCTTACTGTTATCATGTGGAAACTGGATGGCATTGTTGCAGCAGTGGAGATTTCCAAATCCAGACAAGTAGCCACTTTCCATTATTTCGAAGTTAGAGGCCTGACTCCTATTTTTTCTTCAGTTGACATAACCTCCAAGCTATTTTGAATGTGAAATCTTGTAATCTGCTCAAAACCTTGTTTATTCCTTTCTTTGTGTGTAATTATTTTGTCCAATCCTGAACTTCTGAAATCACCTACAGTTTATAACACTACTTAGAGTATTGTTTTCATTTTAAATTGCTGTTTTCATCCTTCAATAGAGGTTGAGAATTTACATTCCTATCCTCCCTCTAATATAAAGTATCCCTCTGGCTGTGGAAGCAGTTGAGTGATAGCCTCTCTGCTTTCTATTGTTAAACTAGTAGCTAACAGGTCTGTTAGACAACATGTAAACCAACTCATTCTTTCATTTTGAGTGTATTGCTAACTTTCACTTTTTGTCTTCAATTTTATTACTCTCCCTCATGATTTGACTGAAGTTGATAACTTTATATGAACTAATCAATGTGCCAGTGCATCCCAACAATTTGTATGTGGCATCGATAATGTTGAATGTCTAAAACCGCTTCACATAATTATATGGTAACAGTAGAAAAAATCTGAGTCAAATGATATATGTCAATAGATGATCAAATTTTGACCAAAGAGATGGATTTTCATCACAGAAGTAAAGGTCAATGAAAGTACAGAAATGTTTAGGATGGGAAAACTGGCATCCACTTGTGGATGGGGTTGAGGGGTGGGGAGGTGTGGTGGGTAGGGGAGGTGTGGTGGGGAGGTGGGGTGTGGAGGTGTGGTGGGTAGGGGAGGTGTAGTGGGTAGGGGAGGTGTAGTGGGTAGGGGAGGTGTGGTGGGGTGGGGAGGGTTGAGAACATACAAGAGTCCAGGTAGGCCAGCTTAATTATTTAACCACATTGATCAGAAATATTATGACCTATTGCATTTTTTTTCGTAGTTTAATACAGATCATCCATATAATTTGCAAACTAATTAAATAATTTCATAAAACCATGAGAATCTGTTGTCAAAATCAAAAATGAGGCACAGTGTAGAATTTTGGGGAAGGATATTATCAGATAATATTCCAATTTGCATATCGCAAACTCCCACAAACTGAATAAATATCTCAGACCTTAGTTCGTCATCACATCCAAATTAGGACAGATCTGACATTGTAATACTCTTCCCTATTGGAATCATGTGCCGATCTTGATTTTTGCACCCAATCCCAAAGTGTCTCAGAATACTACTACCTGAGCCACAATTAACAAACTTATCAATTATTATACGTGTCACTGGTGCCAGAAGACTAATAAGTTCAGAAATTGGTTGTGGGTTTACTTTCATTATTGCTTGATTTTGCTGAGTAATTGTATGAGAAAATCTGGATCACCCTTTGACCAATGTTGGATGAAGCCAGAGCAGCACAGGTCAGCACTCAAGTATATATTGCCTCCTTTATTCTTTCTGTCAAAATGTGTGACCTCACTGTATTCTGCATTAAATTTCAGCTCCTATTCTGCAAACACATCTGTGTCCTGTTGCAGTCCATTTATAATCATCCTCACTGTTTACCACTCCTCTAAGATTACTATCATTGGCAAATGTTGAAATTTTGCTTTGTGTCTCGCATCCAAGTAATTTATATATAAAACACAGCGATCAAAACACTGATACTTAGTGAATATCAATGACTGCCATCCTCCAATCTGAAAAGTAACCATTTACTGCAACTTCCTGATTTGTTGTTAAGCCAGTTTTAAATCCAAGCTGACCCAGCTGTTTCTGTTTCATTGTCATAACTTTGTTCACCTATCGTTTGGAAATACTCTGGGGGTTGGCATCCTCTGATAGGTAAACTGTTAGCCATTTTTTAAGAAAGAGATACTTAGCATTTAAGCTTATCCAGTGCATTTCTTCCCTCTTTGGGAGAAGAGGACATTAATGCTATTTTGAGGAAATTGTGCAGTCGAATAGCTCCCACTCTGCTATTCTATTTCCGGGGTCTGGGAATTGGTTATTCACAAAGTTGGGATAAAAGCTGCTCACTAATAGCTATTGTGAATGATATGGCATGAGATTTTTAATGTCATTCGTGTTGATTGTAGCCCCATTGCATTATTCTCATTTCAAATAGCACAAGTTCACAGCCTCTCTTGATGACCAGTGTAGGAAATGTATGTGTTATTGAATTGAATTGAATTTATTGTCACGTGTACGAGGCACAGTGAAAAGCTTTGTCTTGTGAGCAATACAGGGAGATTACATAGTTAAGTAGCATAGATAAGTAAATAATAGGTAAACAACGGCAAAAACAAAACACAGATGCAGGCGAATGTTAAGCGTTTGAGAGTCCATTCAGTATTCTAACAACACTAGGATGGAAACTGTTATGAAACTGGCTGTTGTGAGAGTTCAGGCTTCTGTACCTTCTCCCCGATGGTAGAGGTTGTGGAAAAACATTGCCACGATGGGATAGATCTTTGAGATTGCTGGCGACTTTTCCTTGGTAGCAGGCCTGGTCGATGGTAAAGGGAGGTAGGCCTTTGTGATTGTCCGGGCCGAGTTCACCAGTCTCTGTGACCGTCTCCAATCTTGAATGGTGCTGTTGCCAAACGAGGTAGTGATACATCCATACAGAATGCTTTTGATGGCACACCTGTAAAAGTTGGCAAGGGTATTCGCCGTAATGCCAAATTTCCTCTGCTGCTTCAGGAAGAAGAGATGTTGTTGGGCCTTTGTAACCAGTGCATCCACATGAAGAGTCCAAGAGAGCTTGTTGTGGATGACCACTCCCAGGAACTTGACACTCTCCACTCATTCCACCTCTGTGGTGTTAATGTGTAGCGGGCCATGAGTAACATCCTGCCAAAAGTCAATAATGAGTTCCCTGGTTTTTCTGGCATTGAGAGCTACGTTGTTCTCAGTGCACCATTTTTCCAGGTCTTCCACCTCCCATCTGTAGTCTGTTTCATGCCATTTGAGGTTCGACCGACTGTGGTGGTGTCATCAGTGAACTTGCAAATGGTATTTGTCTGGTATTTGGTGAGTCAGTCATGGGTATACCGTGAGTGTACAGTAGGGGGTTGAGTATGCACCCCTGGAGGAACTTGAGTATTAGTGAGAATGAAATCTTGTCCCCAATCTTCATTGATTGTGACCTGAGGGTCAGGAATCTGAGGGTCCCGTTGCAGAGCATAGACTTAGCCCAAGATCACTAAGTTTAGTCATCAGTCTCGAGGGGATAATAGTGTTGAAGGCTGAACTGTAGTCAATGAGTAGGATTCTTACATAGCTGTCCTTGGTGTCAAGGTGTTCTAGGGAGGAATGAAAAGCAAGTGATATGGCATCTGACATGGATCTGTTGGTCCGATAGACAAATTGGAGTGGGTGAAGATTAGTAGGCAGGCTGGTGTTGATTAATGCCATTCAAAGCACTTCATGACCACTGAAGGTAGGGCCACTGGGTGGTAGTCATTGAGACATGCTGCATGAGCCGCCTTATGCGTGGCAACCTTCAGGGATCTATGTACATGGACACAAAGATCTTTCTGCTATTCTTTGTGACCAAGAATCTTACCATTAGCCCAGTACTCTTTATTCCTGTTGCTCCTTCCAAAGTGAATCACCTCACAATTTTCCACATTAAACTCCACTTGCCACTTTTCAGCCCAGCTCTGCAGCTTATCTATGTCTCTCTGTAAACTGCAACATCCTTCAGCACTATCCACAACTCCACTAACTTTAGTGTCATCTGCAAATTTACTAACCCCATCCTTCTACACCCTCATCCAGGTCATTTATAAAAATGACAAACAGCAGTGGCTCCAAAGCAGATCCTTGCGGTACACTACTAGTAGCTGAACTCCAGGATGAACATTTCCCATCAACCACCACCCTCTGTCTTCTTTCAGCTAACAAATTTCTGATCTAAACCGCAAAATCACCCTCAATCCCATGCCTCCACATTTTGTGCAATAGCCAATCGTGGTGCAGATGTTTTGGGTCTAGTGATAAAATACCTCAGTGAGACCGATTAATACTTTTTTTACTCTACATCAGATCCATGCTGTATCTCTGATCCTTGAACCATCATGCTCCACGTTCAATTAAAAGCAAATACTGCAAATACTGAAAATCTGAACCAAAAGCAAAAGTTGCTGGAGTAACTCAGTACGTGTGGCAGCATCTGTGAAGAGAGAAATTGAGCAAACAAACTTGAAATGTTAACTCTTGTTTCTCTTTCCACAGATGCTGACAGATCTGCTGAGTTTCTCCGGCATTTTCTGTTTTTGCCTCTTTCCAAGATGGGATTGTACTGACAATACATTATTGAACACCAACATTGGAAAAGACGATTGTTAGTAGAAACAAAATGTCACCGAAAGGTAGTTATGCCCCCTCTCTTGTTGGAGATGATCACTGCCTGGCACTTTTGTAACAAGCATGTTACTTTAAACTTATCAACCCAGGTCTTGTTTTTTGTGGACAGGACTGCTCCAGTGTCAGAGAAATTATGAATAGAACTGAACATTTTGCAATCACCAGCAAGCATCTCCAGTTCTGACTTGATCACCAATGAAGCCATTAAAGGTAGTTGCGATGAGAATAGTACCCGAAGAAGCTCCTCCGTTAATGTCCTGGAGTTGAAGTAGTTGGCTGCCGATAAGCACGATCATCTTCCTTTCTCCTCTATGTGACTCATCATTGGAGAGTTTTGAGGGCAGTGGATTTCTCACCAATTGTACCCACATTTGAATCAAGGACGTATTGACGTTCGGAGTCAAGTGATACAGATGGAATCCAAATAGAGGATCAGTTAGGAGGTAATTAGGAATAAATGCTGCATAACGACTATGTCAGCGACATCTTCTATCCCTTTGCTGGTGATTGAGAACAGGTTCATAGAAGGTAGTTGATCAAATTGTATTTGACCATTTTAAATTTCTTTTCATTTGTTGGACAGATGCTGGTGTTGTAGCTCCACTGGAGCAAAATCTCAAGATGTAACTACAAAAGGCAAAACTGAGTACTTTCCATCCTCAGTCAGAAGGGTCAAGTAGATGATTCATCTGGAAGTGCACCTACTTCCAGAATTCAGGTTTTCGTTACAGCTAGGCTGTTCTTGAAACCCACAACCTTTGCTGTATTCAGTGCAGTCAGCTATTTTTCATATCACTTAGAATCAAGACTGAAATTTGTAATGGTGAGATCCTCAGTTTGCGGGTAAAAAGTGAGGTCTGCAGATGCTGGAGATCAGAGCTGAAAATGTGTTGCTGGTTAAAGCACAGCAGGTCAGGCAGCATCCAAGGAACAGGAAATTCGACGTTTCTGGCATAAGCCTTTCAGTTTATGGTCCAGATGCATGACCAAAATGATGATAGCAAAGCTTTCAGCCTTGACTTTTGTTACTTAGGTGTTGAGATTTTGCCATTTTTGAGGACAGAGGTGTTCTTAGAGCCCCTACTCCAACTATTAATTATCCAACACCATTCACAACCAAATGTAGCAGGACTATAGAGCATTGATCTGAATAGTTGGCTGTGGGATTGCATCACCATGCCGATAGTATGTTGCTTTCATGTTCTACTATCTAACTGAAGATAATAGATTATAAATCATTAGTGAAAGCCTTGTATACTGTTGCTTTCTCCTCTCCACATCCGCTTTCCCCTCCAACTCCAACGTCCTGGAGTGCTGTCAGAGAGTTTCTAGTTTTAATTTTGGCAGCATGATGCCTCTTGCTTACTCTGTATAGGCAAATACCTGAAGGTTGGAAGTTACTAAATTGTACTGAATCACGTGTTGTGTTTACTGAGTTATGCTGAAGTCCAACATCTTGTTCCCAGGCATTTAAAATTGCAACTTGTTCTGAAATTTACTGACCAAAAGTGAATTTTTTTTTTTGGCTGCTTAAAATTTGTTGTAATGGGTGGGGATATAATTTATGAACTCAACTTATTTTAAGGAATTGTGCTCATGACTCATTCTGTGGCTCTTGCATTTTAGGACATAATAGCAGTAGGAGTGCAGACAACTGGTTTCTATTCAGTTACTTTCATTTTCTTTGCCACGCTATATAGGTCCAGCAAATATCGAAAGAGGAATGGTTTGTAAATGTGTGGACTTTGTTACACCTTACTTGAGATTATGAACTTCCTAGAAAAGACTGATGCTTCAATTCTGCAGGGCTCTGCAATTCCCCACTTCATATTTAAGATGTACTCCTTAGAACCATAAGATTGTAAAATGATGGACGAATTCTGCCTCTACATCTTGCCTTTAACTTACTGCCCCCAAGCAACCTCACACTGACTCCCTTCCTGTCAAAGTTGCCAGCTCTTGTTGGTCTCACCCAAGTGGATATATATATTCTCAATATTTGAATCCATTCGCCAATGCTTTCATCATGGAGAATATCAAAATCGATGTTCTCATTTACATATGTGTACACTTTCTAGCAAGGATTGCTTGATGGTCTGCTGATATTATCCTGGCTGAACTGCTGCCCATTGTCATACAGTCCCTCTACACAGAGCAGAAATCAAACATGAAATAACCTCATCTGTCTGGCTTGGGACTAGATGCTGAATTTAGGGGCAGAGTTGTCAAAGAATTTGGGAACTCTTGATCTCCCTTCTGAGCCAGGGATTGTGTACAGAATAACATAAAGAGAGAGAGGGGAATGGAAATTTTTTAAAATGTAAAACCCCTTAAAAACAAACTGCTATCTTTAGATAAATGGACTACAGAACTCAGTTGAAGAAAGAAAGGCTTTGTCTCATGGACAGGATCACAGTTTTATGGTGATTAACTGAATTTCAATTTTCTTTACATAGAATTTCTGTATTTTATGGGTCTTTTGACAATTGCATTCTGCAGTTCTGTCCTTTTACAGTGATCATCTATGGTTACTGGAGACTCATTCTGTTGTAATTGTGAGATTCCAGTATTCATTACTCATGTTTGTAAGATTCTATCCAGTGTTTTTTTTGTGAAAACTGTAAATCAGTGCTGTTGCTTTGAGGTAGCCATATAAATACTTCTCTCTACCATATAATTTAGGTTTTTCTTATAATTTAAAACTGCTTTCTAAACAGTTCTACTATTTAGAAAAATGGTTCAGTTCAGATTTACTCCCTCATCAATATGTCTGTACACTTTCACTTTTAAAGGTGATTCATTAATTTTACTTCTTTTCCACTGACTATATGCCTTTACGCCTATCTGAGATGAATAGTAATTTATTTTGGGGTAATTTCATTACTTAAACCACTTTTCTTAGGGACATTACTTAGCACATGTTATTTCCATCAAAAGACTTGTCTGCACTTTAGAGCTTAGTACATGCTTCTCTCTCAAATGATTTCCCAAAACTGACTAAAAATGAATTAGAGTTAGAATTCCTACAGTGTGGAAACAAGCCTTTGGCCCAACAAGTACACCAACCCTCCGAAGATTATCCCACTTAGAACCATTATCTTCCCCTATTATTCCACATTTACCCCTAACTGCACCTAACCTACACATCCCTGAACACAATGGGCAATTTAGCTTGACCAGTTCACTTAACCTGCACATCTTTGTGATTGTGGGAGGAAACCAGAGTACCCGGAGGAAACCCACGCAGACATGGAGTGAATGTGCAAGCTCCACACAGATAGTTGCCCGAGGCTGGAATTGAACTCAGGTTCGTGATGCTGTGAGGCAGCAGTGTTAACCACTAAGTCACTGTGCTGCCCCTGCAGTGTCTGGTCAGTTCCCCAAATGCCTCCGAGTAGTTCCCCAGGAACTCTAAGTTGCTGCCCTTCGTTTAGAATGTTTCTGCATTGTAGTTTTTAAAAGCTAACTGTCAACTCCAAACACAGTCAAGCCCATTTATTTATCTTTTGAATTCCAGTGACCCAAACTTGCAATATATGATATTCATGCAGAGTGATAAAATAGAAGTTGTTGCCATATGGTGTGGTTGAAGAAAATAGCATCACTGCAATCAAAAACTTAATGCATTCATGTGAGAATGAAGACTTTGCCTGGAAAGGTAATTAGAGGAGGAGGTTATTGCAAAGTATAACCACTGATATCAACTAGTTGGACTCAGTGGCCTCCTTGTGTATTCTGAATTTTTTGCAATCAAATTGGAGTGGTTTATACAGGAAGTGAACCTCCAAGAGTATTACGCTGTTGGGAATGAATGTACCTCATTGAAAATGCATACTTTTCTTGTGTTCAAGTTAGATATCTGTTTACTGTTTCTATTCCTGTTCTTTCATTTGGGTTACATTTTCTATAACCAGACAATCCTTGATACTTGTTATTTTATCTTACTGTTTTGCAACAGTTCTTTTTGACCTAACTTATGCTGTGAACTTCCAATAAAAGAGAGTTTCGCTGAACAATAGTACCCTTTCTGTGTCAGTTGTTAGCGATTGGATAAGGTCCAGAATCTAACCTTTTGAGTGCCAGTATAAACTTGGCAAGCCTGTTTTCTGAACAGATCGTGACTTAAAATACAGCTGTCTGTGGGGTAGGTTTCATACGAAGCAACAGTTGAAGGCAACACTGCATTCTCAGTTTCATCCCTTCTCCCACCTCTGTAATTAAACCACACAGCTTGTATTGAGTGCTTGTAATACAGACAAGTCAGCTCAACTCCATCTCTGCTGGAGTTGTATGTTGAGCTCAGATTATTGTCCATGTTCTTTTAAGAGCCCTTTATTTGTAAGAAGGCAATGGATAGCTTACATTTTTGTAAGATGTTTTCATGCCAGAGTTAATAGATTAGAAATCTAAATTTGTATTTTCTTTGATCAGTGATTGGTGGTCATACCTTCAGTTGCCTAGGGTCAAGATCTGAATAGGAGAAAGTGAGGACTGCAGATGCTGGAGATCAAAGCTGAAAAATGTGTTGCTGGAAAAGCGCAGCAGGTCAGGCAGCATCCAAGGAGCAGGAGAATCGATGTTTCGGGCATGAGCCCTTCTTTAGGAATGAGGAAGGTGTGCCAAACAGGCTAAGATAAAAGGTAGGGAGGAGGGTCTTGGGGGAGGGGCGTTAGGAATGCGATAGGTGGAAGGAGGTTAAGGTGAGGGTGATAGGCCAGAGAGGGGGTGGGCCAGAGAGGGGGTGGGGGCGGAGAGGTCGGGAAGACGATTGCAGATCAAGAAGGTGGCGCTGAGTCCGAGGATTGGGACTGAGATAAGGTGGGGAGGAGGGGAAATGAGGAAGCTGGAGAAATCTGCATTATCCCTTGTGGTTGGAGGGTTCCTAAGTGGAAGATGAGTCGCTCTTCCTCCAGGCGTCGTGTTGTCATGGTCTGGTGATGGAGGAGGCAAAGGACCTGCATGTCCTTGGCGGAGTGGGAGGGGGAGTTAAAGTATTCAGCCACAGGGCGATTGGGTTGGTTGGTGCGGATGTCCCAGAGGTGTTCCCTGCAGCGTTCTGCAAGTAGGCAGCCTGTCTCCCCAATGTAGAGGAGCCCTGTGGCTTAACACTTTAACTCCCCCTCCCACTCCGCCAAGGACATGCAGGTCCTTGGCCGCCTCCATCGCCAGACCATGGCAACACGACGCCTGGAGGAAGAGCGACTCATCTTCTGCCGAGGAACCCTCCAACCACAAGGGATGAATGCAGATTTCTCCAGCTTCCTCATTCCCCCCCCCCAACCTTATCTCAGTCCCAACCCTCGGACTCAGCACCGTCTTCTTGACCTGCAATCTTCTTCCTGACCTCTCCGCCCCCATCCCCTCTCCGGCCTATCACCCTCACCTTAACCTCCTTCCACTTATCGCATTTCCAACGCCCCTCCGCCAAGTCCCTCCTCCCTACCTTTTATCTTAGCCTGCTTGGCACACCTTCCTCATTCCTGAAGAAGGGCTTATGCCCAAAACGTCAATTCTCCTGCTCCGTGGATGCTGCCTGACCTCCTGCGTTTTTCCAGCAACACATTTTTCAGCTCCAGATCTGAATACCTTTTCTACACCTCTGCCCCTTTCTTAGCTCACATTTTTGTCCATTTAGGATGTCTTAAAATGCCTTTGACCATATTTTAAGTCTTCTAAGCTAATATCTCCTTAATAAAAGCATACTGGAAATCTGACAGACAAACAGAAAATTCATGGTTTGGTGGCATCTGTGGAGAGATAGCAGAAATAATATTTTGAGTCCAGTGACTCCATATTGCTAGATCTACTCAGTTTCTCCAACATTTCTTGTTTCTAACATCTCCTTAGTATTTTGCTTGCTAATGCTTGTAAAGTATATTGTTTTATTTTAATAAATAAATATTAAGTAAAAGTTGTTATCCTTTTGCAAAATACATATTTTTAAAAGAAGAAAATTGTGTTATTCGAAGAGAAGGACTGCTCAAATATTCCTTTAAAGTCTGGTTGAAGATTTGTAGCTCGGGTGTCCGTTGTTGTGGTTCTGCTCGCCGAGCTGGAAGTTTTTGCTGCAAACGTTTCGTTCCCTGGCTAGGTTTCCTGTGTACCCTTGTGGTGAATTCTCCGTTGGGTGTTCTCTCTACTAACACGTCTAGGAATGGGAATTGGCTATCCTTTTCCTCTTCTCGTGTGAATCGGATTCCTGTGAGTGTGGCGTTGATGATTCGGTGTGTTTTTTCTATATCTGTGTTTTTGATGATTACAAAGGTGTCATCAACATATCTGGTCCAGAGTTTGGGTTGGATTTGTGGTATGGCTGTATGTTCTAACCTTTGCATAACTGCCTCTGCTATGAGTCCCGAGATTGGTGATCCCATGGGTGTTCCGTTGATTTGTTCGTATATCTGATTGTTGAATGTAAAGTGTGTGGTGAGGCACAGGTCCAGTAGTTTAAGTATGCCATCCTTGTTGATAGGTTCGGCCTCCTGTGTTCTGTTATGTATGTCCAGTAGGTTGGCTATTGTTTCTCTGGCTAGGGTTTTGTCAATTGAAGTGAACAGTGCCGTCACGTTGAATGATACCATGGTTTCTTCTTTGTCTATGTGTGTTTTCCTGATGACGTCCAAGAATTCCTGTGTTGATTGTATGGAGTGTTTGGATCCGCTGACTAGGTGTTTCAGTTTTTGTTGTAGTTCTTTGGCCAGTTTGTATGCTGGTGTCCCTGATAGTGATACTATGGGTCTGAGTGGGATGTCTGGTTTGTGTACTTTGGGTAGTCCATAGAATCTGGGGGTGTTGTTGCTTTCAGGTTTCATTCTTTGCTGGTCCGCTTTGGTTATCTGTCCGTTTTTTTGTAGATTCCTTAGTGTGTTGTTTATTCTATTGGTGAGTTGTGGTGTGGGGATCCCACGCCACACTCACAGGAATCCGATTCACACGAGAAGAGGAAAAGGATAGCCAACTCCCATTCCTAGACGTGTTGGTAGAGAGAACACCCAACGGAGAATTCACCACAAGGGTACACAGGAAACCAACACACACAGACCAAGTCCTAAACTATGAAAGTAACCACCCCAACACACAGAAACGAAGCTGCATCAGGACACTATTCAAAAGAGCCACAACACACTGCAGTACACCAGAACTGCGAAAAGAGGAAGAGGAACACCTATACAAGGTATTCGCCAAAAACGGATACCCACGCAACTTTATCACCAGATGCCTAAGAGATAGACCGAGGAACGAGGACATGCCACAACCAAAAGGACTAGCCACTCTACCATACGTCAGGAGCGTCTCAGAACTGACAGCCAGACTACTGCGACCCTTAGGACTCATAACAGCACACAAGCCAACATCCACGCTCAGACAACAACTCACGAGAACAAAGGACCCAATACCCAGCATGAGCCAAACTAACGTAGTTTACAAAATACCATGCAAGGACTGCACAAAACACTAGGACAAACAGGAAGACAGCTAACAATCCGCATCCATGAACATCAGCTAGCCACAAAACGACATGACCAGCTATCTCTAGTAGCCATACACTCAGACAACCAGCAACATGAATTTGACTGGGAAAACACCACTATCATAGGACAAGCCAGACAGAGAACAGCCAGAGAATTCCTAGAAGCGTGGCATTCATCCCCAAACTCCATCAACAGACACATTGACCTGGACACCATATACAAACCACTACAGCTGAAACTGACACCCGGAAACGGCAAGAACATCCATCAACAGACACATCGACCTGGACCCCACATACAAATCACTGCAGCTGAAACTGACACCCGGAAGCGGCAAGAACAAACCAATATAAATACCGGAAGAAACATCAAAGCAGCGCTTCACACGAGGCTCCAACAGCACTGATGATGTTCCCTAGCCAGGGAACGAAACGTTTGCAGCAAAAACTTCCAGCTCGGCGAGCAGAACCACAACAATATTCCTTTGTTTGTGATATCCGTCAGCTTCTAAATATAATCTACCTTCTATTTCCTCCCAAATATCAAGACCATAAGATACAGGAACGGAGGTATGCCTTTCAGCCCATCAAGTCTGCTGTGCCATTCAATCATGGATGATATATTTTTCAACCCCATTCTCTTAGCTTTTCCCTTTTACTCTTTATCCCCATACAAACCTATCCATCTCTTATGCTGGACCTTACTGAAAGTATTCTGAAAGCCCAAGTAAACCATACCCCTTATCAAGTCCACTAGTTTCATCCTCTTCGGTCAACTATTAATAATTTAAAATTCAATTTAGCATGATGTTGTCCACTCCATTAGTATCATGTGGCTTATTGAGAATCCAGATTTGGCTAACATTACTTTCTGAGTAGTGAATAAAACATAAAGGGAAACATTATCATTGAACTTCAGTTTCTCATTCACAAGATCCATGTTTGAAAGTACTCCAAGATTTTCTTGGTAAAATGATGAGTTTGTAAGTGGTATTTTAACTATTGAATGTTTTACTACTTTGGCCACTGGTATGGAGGGAAAGTCTTATGAGGGAAGGCTGAAGAAATTGAGGCTGTTTTCATTAGAGAAGAAGGTTGAGAGGTGACTTAATTGAGACCTAAGATAATCAGAGGATTAGATAGGGTGGACAGTGATTGCCTTTTTCCTCAGATGGTGATGGCTAGCATGAAGGGACATGGTTTTAAATTGAGGGGTGATAGACATAGGACAGATGTCAGAGATAGTTTCTTTACTCAGAGTAGTCGGGGCATGGAACACACTGTCTGCAACAGGAGTAGACTCACCAACTTTAAGGGCATTTAAATGGTCGTTGGATAAATATGGATGAACGTGGGATATTATAGATTAGGTGGGCTTCAGATTGGTTCCACAGGTTGGTGCAACATTGAGGGCCGAAAGGCCTGTATTGTGCTATAATGTTCCATGTTCTATGTTCTATGATTTTGGCCAACTTCCTCCCTCTCAAACTGAATGCTAAATTCTTCTTCAGATGGCTACATAGAGGTTTATGCAGAGAAGCAGGAGAATGGAATTAAGTAAAATATTCATTCAGAGAGACCATTTTGGCTGAAATGCCTCTCCTGCACTGTAATAATTCTATATCATTAGAATGTAGTTTGGATGTTTAATATGACCTTTTCTTCATAAATCCAGCTCTCTAGAAGCGACGTTCTTTGCATTTAATGATTCTATTAACCTGCATTGCTGCCTTTAGTGATTTATGTATCTGTCCCCAAAATCACTTTGTTCCATTTAGACCCTTGCATTATGACATTTCCTTTTCTTTTCTAACAGAGTATACTGTCAGAGGGTTAATTATTGAATCAGATAGTAAATCAGGTGTTTTCCCATTGCTACTATAACTGTTAACATGTAGTTTTCTGCTACAAAAACCAATTTCTAATTTCCATCAGAACTAGAATGTTTAATGCAATTTCCCACACTTTGCTAGGTAAAGCATTCAAAACCAGGCCTTAATCAGGGTTAGAAGCAAAATACGGCAGATGCTAGAAATCTGAAAAGAATGCAGAGAATGTTGTAGAAACTTGGCAGGTCTGGAAAAAAAACAAAGTTGATGTTTACAGTCTGGTACAAATCCTCAAGAAAATGAAGAGTTTCAGAAATGTGAGGATGGAAATATGAGAGGGACTCAAACATGGATAATTGGGTAACATGGGCACAGACCTCCGAGAGGACTTGGGAGATGAAAGGATGGTTGTATTTGCTTGTTGAGGCGGTGAGATCAAGAGTTTTGTTTTGAAGAGAAGGGTTAAAAGACAGATGACAGATTTGGAGAGGGTGTCACTATCTAAACAGAGAGAACCATTAATACTATCTGCTCTCATGGCAATTGGAAAGAGGAATTGTATGATCAGTGTTCCTGTGCAAATAGTATCAAACAACTAGGAAGTGTATCTCTAGGACGAGATGGGTTTGGAGAGGAATGAGTGGAGATAGGAGCAAAACTAGTGAACAGTACACATTCAGGGTGAATGATTACAGGGAGTTTGATCTGTTGGTTGGGAAATGGAGGGAATTAGCAGAGACAGCTGATTAGCTGAAAAGCCCATGAGCTCCTTATTCTTGTTGAATTTGAGAACACAGTCGGTGGAGGTTTAAGACAGACGATTTGCACCCCTAATTGCCTTGAGAAGATGGTGAGCTGCCTTCTTGAATGGATGCAGTCCATGTGACACAGAAAGAAAATGACAGAATTCTTTTGCTTTTGTCTTAAATATTCTCACGCCAGTCTATGTGTGTTAAGGGCCCACATACGGCAAAGTAAATATTGACCATGCTTACTGTATTAGGTCTTGACTGAACAATTAATGTCAGGCAGAACAGCAGTGGAACTCCCTTGCTTAATAGCCCCATAGCAACCAAATTAGAAGTTTTGGCTTTTACAATCATTCTCAGTAGGTGAATTTAAAAAGTTTGGTTTTCAGTGAGATGACTGAAAGTAAAAATTGTTATTGTGTAGAAAGCATATGATTTTAGTTTGTGATAGCGATAATCCAAATTCACTTCACTTAACATGAGGTGGCGGTTTGAAGTTATCCCATTCCTATGTTAATTGGCAAACTTAACCAATTGGTTGATCAGAAAAAGTTATGTGTAGCTGAGGTTAAGCAAGTATTCCCTTGCCAAGGTGAGTTCTCATTCAAATTTATTGTTATTCACTAATTGTGTAGCTGCTGTCCTTTTTGTATTTCTCCTCCCAGGAAGTGAGAACGCTGTTTAGATTAGACTTACTGTGTGGAAACAGGCCCTTCGGCCCAACAAGTCCACACCGACCCGCCGAAGCGCAACCCACCCATACCCCTACATATTACCCCTTACCTAACACTACGGGCAATTTAGCTTGGCCAATTCACCTGACCCGCACATCTTTGGACTGTGGGAGGAAACCGGAGCACCCGGAGGAAACCCACGCAGACACGGGGAGAACATGCAAACTCCACACAGTCGGTCGCCTGAGTCGGGAATTGAACCCGGGTCTACAGGCGCTGTGAGGCAGCAGTGCTAACCACTGTGCCACCGTGCCGCCCTGTTGTACCAAGATTTCCTGTTCAGAGATTGACTCGTTGTTCTGTTAACCAAGCTGGTTATCTTCAAGAAGGCAGCTTCCTGTACCACCTTGAATCAATGACCTATTGATACACTTATGTGTGATAACTAATTATTGATTTCCCATGACTATTTTGAAAAATTGTATGGATAGTTGGCTCAGTAAAACGTCAACCTTCTCTCAGACCTTTGTAGTCTAAGGAGCATTTCAAAGCTATGTGAATTGACTTCATTCTAAAACACACCACTGAACCATAGTTCTTTCCCAAATCCTTTCTTTGGATAAATGGTCAAAAAGAATTTCTGGTGTCGCAATGTCCAGATTAATATTTTTGTTGTGCGATGGTTTTGTAGTGATGAATTGATCTTCACCCACACTGCAAAATGGGAAAAGACAATAGGGCTCAGAGTAAATTGATCAGCAATGAACTTGTTCGCAGATATTAATGTGTAATATGTTTAAGTCATTAAATAATTCAGATTGTGTGGGAAGTCAGTATCAGAATAGTGTAGTTAAGGTAATTTGAAACCCTTCTGAAAGTTTTCTGATATAAACACAGATTTAAAAATCATGCTTCTTCAGTGTTGAATTCTGTTAATTTTCCATTTAATTTGCAGACATTTCCTTCATGATTACAAGTAACTTTGTTTTTTTGGCTTTGTTAATGGCTGCTGGTTTCTTAAGTTGGTCAGGTTAGTGACTGTTGTGATTTTGAAATCAGGAAGCTTTTCATTTCAACTTACATCAGGATATGAAAACCTGACCACAAATGGAGTTTGACCGAAGAGATTATATCTTGACTTGAAAGAGAGTATGTTGAGTTTTTGAAAAGTAAAGTTTAAACCATCATGGCAAAGCTGCATTGTTTACTAGAGTGGTACAATGTGACAGCACTCAGTATATGGCAAAAATGAAAAGTGTAGCCCTGGGTGAGTCTTTCACATGGTCACTCTTTTTGTCAATACAGCATTTGTGGCAACTTCTGACCTGGTTCAGCACACGGCTCAGCAGCAGCTGATCATGTTACAAAATACACTTCAGATTTCTAACTCATGCCATCCAGTTTGTCTTTAGATTGCAGTTTTCAACATCCATGTGCCAAAATTGGACATTTATGTTGTGATATAATCTTTCTCTAAAGCATATCTTGTGGAGAATTTTATACTTAATTTAGCTATTGATTGTATTATTGTTTTATAGCTTGGAAGCTGCACTGTTGTGAATTGCACTGGGTTTCCTTGACTTGAATGTTTGGAAACAATCACCTCTTTAAATTTAAGAAATTCATTATGTCTATTAATTTTTTCAAAATTTATTGCTTTTCTTTGGAATTCCTGACTCATTAATATATAAAAAGCAGAGGTGGTCTAACGTTAAAAATATTTTAATCCCTTATACTGTGTTTTCACAAGGGACACAGTCAGCTGGTTCCCAAGGAGATAAATTAGTTTTCTTTCAGTTGACAAATAGTGAGCAGGAACTTTTCATGAATGTGTAATTCCCATTCCCTTTTACACAAAGGAAAAGCCCAACTGCAGAGAAAATTTTCATTAATAACTACTTTGAAACTTTTTTTTAATTTTGAGGCAGTGGTATGAAAAGAGGATTTGAGCAGGATTGGTGGATCTCTGAGCATGGCCGAGCCCTGCAGTCTCAAAAGGTCGCCATGCTTCTAAATGGCTGAACTAATACTAATTAAAGGATTGTGGTTGTCTTCTTGGACAGCTTTCTAGAAACTCAAGAGAGCAGCTTAACTAACTTCTCCAAGGCAAGGCAAGATTAACGTTTCTATAGCAACCAATACAGACATGATGCTCATAAATGTGGTTGCATTTGGACCCAAAATATTTTTTATGTTTCAGAATAGGCATCCTATCTGGTCAGTGGAATTTTTATAATGAAATTTCTAATTTGTTGCAGTTACAATTAAATATTGCTTATGATTCATGTAGCTGCTCTCGATACTCCTCCCCTGTTCAAATTCCAACTTTCACAATCCGGGGAGGAAAAATGCTACTCTTGCTCTTGTTTGTCGCAGTTACACTTTGTCCCTGTCTTGCAAGAAAACCTTTTGGAACAACCCTCATATAAAGTAAAAATTTTGAAAATGTATAGATATCAATGAGTCAGTTAATTTGATGGAATTCATGTCCTAAGTATATCTGCTTGATTTCTTGAGCATCTAAATTGATTTTCTTTTTGGGCTAAGGTTAAGTGAATCTAGGAGTTTAGACTTGTGGCCTATGTGCGCAGAATGGGCAACTAAATTGGACATATTAAATTCAATGGAATGTTTGAGAAGAGATTGAACAATTAATTCTTGTGCACTATCGTTTCAAACAGAAATGTATGTTCCATAACTTTGTATGTATTTCATACTAGTGATTTAAGTTGATTGGAATTGCCTGGAGTCAAGTATTAAGCTATTGATTTAGATTTGAAAAAGGCGGTTAACTTGCAATATTGCAATGCTTTCGGTTCTCATGTCAGGTCTGATAAGGTGTCATCTCGATTCTCAATGTTAGCTTGCTCTCTCCATGGATGTTGTCTGACCCACTGTGATTGCCAGCATCTGTTGTTTTCACTACTGCTTCTCATGATTGATAGATACTTGATTTTTCTTGTTTCCACCAACAGAGAGGTTATCTCAAGATATTAACGTGACATGGTAATGTGGTTTCACTAAGAAAGTATCTTTTGAAAGTTTCTGGATCAATGTTCTTGTGGATGGGCATTATCAACTCCATTATTCGTAAATCCAAGTAAATTGCAAATGCACATTCCCTACATTTTACTGTTTTATAATGTATACAATTCTTTTTTAGCTTAGTGCTACCGCTATCAGTGAGGTTGACAAAACTTTACTACAGACAACGTGATTAAAAAAGAATTATTTTTAACATGAAAGCAACCAATGTTAACCAAACTTCAATCTGGTCCTCAAATTGGGAAATTTTGGTTTCAGTTCCAGGATAGTTTGTGAAATAAATTTCAGTTATTTGAAGCTGTTTGTTCACATAATACCCAATCTGGCTATATTGCAACAAGCTCATTTATAGAGGGTCATTCCAGGAAATGCACACCATTGTTTTCCTTTATTAAACTGTAGTCTGATATTACACTGTCATGATTCTTTGCACAGTTGGGATAATTAAAGTAATATCAACTTCATCTAGTTCAGAAACTGTCCCTTTCATTTTCTTCATATATGTCTTTGGTCGCAAGAAAACATACACGCATATTTTCTAAGATGTTGCGGTCCAAAGGGACACTGGAGTACCAAATCGCACCATCAGGTGAGCTGGAGTGTTCTGGCTGCAGGTAAAAGAAGTCTGTTCTCTTTCAGAGAACAGTAACCTGTTGAGTCAGCAGTCAGCAGACCTAATGGTCTGATGACTATGTGTTTCATAGCCAAATGTGGTTTTCAACATTTTCTGTTTTTGTCAGTTGTGTTAATGGAAGAACAGGAAAATGTAGTACAGTTCAAGTTTTTTGTGCATGTTACAATACCCTTAGAGAGTAATAACTTTTTTAAAAGATATTGAAATTCCAATAACTGACTGGAAGGATCACAAGAAAATATTAAGTTTTAAGATTTGTACTGTAACAATAAAACTCAAATTGTCATAGATTAAAAACTATTTTTGTCGGCAACATTGCTTAGCATCTCTTTCATTTAACTTTTTTATAATAGCTGACAGCCTTTGGCCATGATTATACTTTACTTTTCCCTCAAGTGGGCACGTCTTTCTCTCGGAGCTTATTCAAAGCTATTATCAGCTCTCATGTACTTGATTCCTTGCTCCTTTTCCAGGATTAATTTTTCCAGCATTAAAAATTTTTATGTTCAGAATTATCATGGAGATGTCTCCCAATTACAAAAACTGGAGAATTTTCCAGCCTTCTTTAAGTTGTTAAAGACCAGGCCAGACCTGTCAAAATATTTCAAGAAAGTAGCCCTAAAACCCTTCAAGTACACTTTTCAGAGACTGTACTTTTTGCTATCGCTGGTTTCAAAAAAAGACAAGGACAACATAACCTTATTAAAAGAGCAGTTTCGTCACACCTCCACCCTTTTTAAAAAAAAAAGAAACATCAAAATCCAAAGATGGCTTCATTTTAAAACGCCTTAATCTTAAACTGTTAGTATTCTACACATATACTTTACGTTGACTATAAACATGCACTATTACATTTTGTTTCAGTCTGTTTTACTCCTGCCACCGAACACCGCAGCTTCTCATTGAAGCCTCGACAATGCATTGGCAATCATGTTTTCCCGTCCAGCCACATGCACAGTTTTCAAATTGAATGGCTGTCACAACAAGTTCCATCTGACATTTCTGTCCTTAAATTTGTCCACAGACTTCAATGGGTTGCAATCAGTGTAAATGATTGTTCCAGATATGTTACTGGAAACATAAACATTGAAATCTTGTCTTGCCAACGCCAAGCTCCAAGCCTCCTTCCTATTGTCAAAATATCTTTGCTGACAAATGTTCAATTTCCTGGAGAAATACCCAGTAGGTTTTTCTATCTTCTCATCGTCTTCTTACAAGAGCACAGCACCAACACCCACATCACTTGCATCGATAGTCACCTTGAATGGCTTTGTGTAATTAGGTGTGGCTAACATTGGGGCAGTGGTTAACACTGCTTTTAGGCTGTCAAATGCCTTCTGGCAGCCCACTGTCCAGTGAAACGTCTTGCCTTTCTTTAGCAAATCAGTGAGTGGAGCAGCAATGCTATTAACATTTGGTATGAATTTTTGATAGAATTCATTCAGTCCCAGGAATCATAGTACCGCTCTTTTCGCTGATGGTATGGGTAACTCCCCAATTATCTTTGTCTTTGCATCCAGTGGGGCCATTTGTGCATGTCCAATAACATTGCTCAGGAAGGTGTCTTGGGCTTTGGCAAATTCACTTTTAGCCAGGTTTACCACTAAGTCTGCTTTCCGAAGTCGATTGAATAAGTCTGATAAACATTGCAAATGTTCCTTCCAATGAGGAAGTTGTTAAAAATTGGAATAAATTATTGAGTGACCTTCCAGAGGAAAACTAACATGTCCTGAAAGAGTTATCATCATCACATAGGGAGATATGTGAAAATAAACCCAGAAGTACTAACCTAATTATGCACAATATACAGATAAGAAATGTTGCTCTGATTAAGCGACATCCTTACTGGCATAACCCTCTAAAGTTGGCACAGGTTCAAAAGGAGATTGAACTCGTGCTCCAAAATGACATAATTGAAAGGAGTTACAGCGACTGGAGCTCACCTGTAGTAATGATGACAAAATCATGTGTGACTAAAAATCACCAGCTCATCAATGTATATGACACAGTTGCGTAATCCGGCAATGACCTTATTGGTTAGTCTCTGAAATGTGGCTGGTGTATTTTTCATACCAAATTGCATGACTTTATACTGAAACATACCATTTGGCATTACAAAGGTTGAAATTGCCTTTACTCTTTCTGACAGAGGTACCTGCCAGTATCATCTGGGTAAGTCCAACTTCAAAATATAAGTTGCTTGTCCCACTTTTTCAACACAGTCTTCCAAACGTGGAATCAGATATGCATCAGTCTTTGTCACTGCATTGACTTTGTGATAGACTGCACATAACCATTGGGGACCATCTGATTTTGGCACCATTACTATGGTGAGCTCCAGTCACTGTAACTCCCTTCAATTATGTCATTTTGGAGCATGTGTTCAATCTCCTTTTGAACCTGTGCCAACTTTAGAGGGTTATGCCAGTAAGGATGTCAATAATTGGAGCAGCATCTCTTATCTGTATATTGTGCAAAATTAGGTTAGTACTTCTGGGCTTATTTTCACATATCTCCCCATGTGATGATAATAACTCTTTCAGGACATTTTGGTTTTCCTCTGGAAGGTCACTCAATAATTTATCCCAATTTTTAACAACTTCCTCATTGTCCAATTTAATTTGAGGAATGTCCAATTCAGAATCCTCTGAACTTTCTTCTTCCCTCTGTGTTGTAACCAATGACAGAGTTTCCTTTGGTTTTCTTTCCCTTCAAAATACCTTTTGAGCATATTCACATGATACACTCTGAGATTTCTTTCTGCTGGAGTCCTTATCAAATAGTTCACCTCACTCACTTTCCTTTCGCCTTGATAAGGTCCACTAAACTTTGCTTTTAAAGGCTTACCTATCACTGGATGTAATACTAACACCTTATCTCTGAAAGCAAAATTATGAATTTTTGATTTCTTGTCTGCTTCCTGTTTCATTTTATGCTGTGACACTTTTAACTGCTGTCTAGCCAACTCCCCCACTCTATTTAATTGTTACTGGAAATTTGACACATCGTACAAAGATGTGGTCTCTGAATTATGACTTATCAATTTCTCCTTAATCAGTTTTCGCGATCCTCTCACTTTGTGCCCAAAAAACTAATTCAAATGGACTGAATTTGGCCGATTCATTTGGTACATCTGTGATTGCAAAAAGTACAAATGGAATTCCCTTATCCAAATCATTTGGATAGTATTAACTAAAACCTTCAATATGATCTTTAATGTCTGAAACCACCTTTCTAGCACTCTGGATGATATGCAGTAGATTTGAATTGTTTTTTCCGAAGCTGTCCATAACTTCCTTGAATAATTTCGATGTGTAGTTTGACCTTTGATCTGATTGTATCTCCATTGGTAGTCCATATCTAATGAAAAATTTGAGTAATTCCTCTACAATCCTTTAAGCTGTGATATTGCATAATGGGATGTCCTCTGGAAATCTAATCAACACATCCAGTATTGTTAACGAATACTCATTCCTACTTTTTGTTTTAGGTCGGGGTCCTACGCAATCAATTAAAACTCTCGTGAAAGGTTCCCCAAATGCAGGAATAGGTATTAAAGGAATGCATTTTATTACTGCCTGTGGTTTTCCAATTACCCGACACATATGACCTGTCTGGCAAAACTCAACTACATCCTCGTGCAGTCTAGGCCAGTAAAAATGTTTTTGTATTTTATCTTGAGTTTTTCGCACTCTTAAATGACCCCCTGGTGGTAGCTCATGCAACATTCGGAACACCTTCCTATAACCCACTGGCAATACAACTTGATGAACTTCTGCCCATTTCTCATCTGCCTGAATATGTGGTCTCATTTCCTCATTAAGGCATCATTTTTAAGATAATAACATTCAGGGATATATTTGAATTATTTTTCTGTTTATGCCTTTTGATACAATTGCTTTAAATTTTCATTTTTCTGCTGTAACTCAATTAATTTATCTGACTAAAGATGTCTGCTTTGTCATCCATCTGCTCATGGTTTGTCTCCACCATTCTGATCAAACAGGTTCTCTGCTAATTCCACTTCAATATCCTTATCTGTACTCTTTGATCACTCCTGTTTCAACTGGTGACTTTGTGACCTTGTTACCATACAGTCAGGATAAATCTCAGGATATGTGCCTTGCAATAATTCAGTTGCCTGAGTTCCCATTAGCTTTTTAACCACAGTAGGCAGCACTCCTACCTGTGAACCAGCTATATCTTTAGCAAGGACAAATTATAATCTTGGAGCTGAGAGTTTGTCCAGTACTCCTAACACAACTTCTCCACTCTTCACTGGACAGTCTAACCTCACTTTACATTATAAAGCACTTCTTGTCTGATCGTGAATTCCCATTACTAGTACCTTCAGAAATACATATCTCCTCATGTGTCTCTTCCTATTATAACTTCTTTACCTGCTGCTTCTGACTTATGTGAATACACTGTACCTTCACAGATATATGGTTTAAGAAGATCTGGCACCTCCTCCTTAACCAACCTCCAACCAGCTTGTACATTCTGGTGCACTTTCTAGCCTCCACTGCGCTTTCTGTTACCACTCCAAAATTCACTGGCTTATCCTGTTTTCCTACATTTGGCTTCCCAGTGCTTTTTCTAACCCACCAACACTGTGATTTTAAGTGGCTGACTTTATTCCAGTTTTTAAAAAAAAGGTGCTTTTTAACTTCAAGGGTTTTCTTTTTACCCTGTCAGTATGTTATCCTCAAAATCTTCACTGAGATCTACCTTTCCCTTTCCATGCGAGTATTTCTCTTTTCCCCAATTTCTATCCCTCATGGATTGAAATTGATTTTGGAAGCCAAGCTTTGATTTATGGACCAACTCATAATCACCAGCCATTTCAGCTGCTAATCTCGCCATTTCCACGTGAGTTCTCACTACTTCAGGAAGTCATTGTTTGAACTCCTCCAAAATAATTGGAGGGTCTTAGATTTGCTGTATTTTAATGCCCTTAAAATTACTTTTTTTGATCCTTTCAAATTCACTGTAGGTTTGACCAGGGTGCCTTCTTAATTTCCTGAAACATTGTCTGTTGGCTGTTGGCAGAAGTTGAAATGCACTTAAGATGGTTTTCTTCACCTCCCCATACTCTCCAGATACCTCCTCTGAAAGTGATGCCAATACCTCCCCAGCTTTTCCTGTAAGCTATGTTTGGATCAATAAAACCCATATGATCACTGGCCATTGCATTTGTTTAGCAACCTTCCACCTCCTCCTCATCAAATTTAGGCAATACTTGAATATATGTAAACAGTTTCAGACCAGACCTTTAGCTACCATGGGTTTGCTCATCCTCACTCTCTTCCTCACTAAGTTTACCCTTCAGCCTCCATTCTTTTAAGCTGACTTTCCTGCCTAAGTGCCAATTTCTGAAGTTCAAACTTCGCTCTCTTTCTTCCTTTTCTCTCCCCTCTTTCTCTCTCTTCTCTTTCTCTGTCTTTTTGTTCTGCTAAAGCAGTTCATTCTTTTGCTCTTACCTTTGCTTATAATAAGTTAAAAATCGCACAGCACTAGGTTATATCCAACAGGTTTAATTGGAAGCACACTAGTTTTCGGAGCGACGCTCCTTCATTAGGTGATTGTGGAGGAGCGTTGCTCTGAAAGCTTGTGTGCTTCCAGTTAAACCTGTTGGACTATAACCTGGTGTTGTGTGATTTTTAACTTTGTACACCCCAGTCCAACACCGGCATCTCCAAATCATTGTTTTTAATAGTTTAAGTTCAGTTTCAGTTTAAGTTCCCACCTCACTCTCATGTTGAATAATAAAGACTCTCTGCTGTTGTTCCTCGAGCTACCTCTGGACTTTGTCGATTATTTGTTCACAAGACCTGAGAAATTGCTGTTAAATTTATTCTGTAATGTAGCACTGATTACATCACCGTTATTGTTACGCCTCAATTTGGACCTGCATAATTGAAATGCAGAAAACGACTGAGAAAGTTATTTCAACGGTAATCATCCAGAGAGTGCATGTTCTTTGTGAGTTCAAGAAACTTTGTATCTGTTTTGTTTCACAATATTGCTTGGCTTGCTTCTGTCTGTAGCAGTAACTCAGCTGAAGTTAACTTGTCCCAAGACAAATAGCTGCCATCTCCAGATTAAAACTTATCACGTGCACTGCCAGAGTAATGTTGCAGGCTTGCCTGTAGCTGTATAACCAGAGCTGCTTGTATCTGAGCTATTATCCTTTCATCCTTAAAGTTCTTTGATCTGGAAAGTCAATGAACAAGTGGCATATTTTTCAAAGATTGCCTCTTTGCTGCTTATGAAACTCAACTTGGGATGCGTTTCCATGTCGAATTGACTTGTCATCTGATTCCTACTACATGATTGGTGTATTCATACAGCCATTCCAAACCCTGTGTGATTTTGTGTTCCTAGACAGTGCTAGAGTCATTCTTCTCTGGCTGCCCACAATTTGATTTAGTGTAGCAAGTGAGGCTTATTTATTTGCTTCGTGCAACATAATTGAACAAATTCTGCCTACTAAAAAGTACTATGGAGGGGGAAAATATCATTTAAAAAAAAATGTTCTACTAAATGTTTTTTGTTTAAGCTCTATGCTTCGTCACATTTTCCCCTTCTTACCCTTGTAACTGTCCCACCCAACCCTCCACACCCACATAATTTCTTTGCATGCTGTTGCTTTTCAGATAAGTCATGTGGTTTTGTCCATCAGAATACAGGAAGTTCAGTTTTTAAAAGAAAAGACTTTGTTTCACTCGGCAGTGGCTGCTCTCGGTTTTAAGGCTTCCAATTTTTCCGATTGGTTCCTTGCCCATCCTTTCCAAGGTTATCTCTCATTCTTGAACATGTTCATAAACGTGCAAGGGTTGACTAAGCTTTACTTTTATCCATTTATCCAACTGGGAAATTTCTCACTTATGTAATGTATCTTTCCCCACAACTGTGCCTATGATTCAGACTTGATGTGTTAAAGCCACATAATTAACTCGTATCTGCTATAATGTGCATTGTATCAAACAAACTGGCTTTATGCAAATGAAAGTAAAAATGAAGAAGATAGAAAATTGCTGAATAGAGAATTGAAAATGGGTTCCTTTGGTGGGCTGATGATCTTGTGACGCAGGATATGAAATTATAAATTGGGTCAGATGTAAGTTTCAAGGGAGGACTTTCAAGTCCCATCATCTTCAGAACATGTAGAGAATATTTCTTAAATTTTCATAATTGCTATCCTTTCAGCTAAAGGTCATGCTTTTAAAGAGCAATTTTGTTTTTCAAATGTGTGTTGAGGAATATTTCTAGTGGGGGTTTCATAGTTGGGTTAGGCAAACCTTTGGAGATGACTATTGTTATACTGTATATGCAGCATTTTGATCAGCAGGGTGCTTCTCGAATCAAACTCAAGAACATATTTAGATTTCTAAATTTATACCTTTCCACATGAAGTATTTTTGGTTTGAGACTGGAGTGATTTTCCTTTAAACATAATGGCATCCTAGTGACTATGACAAAGTTGACATTTCTCCTTCTGTGTCTCAACCTGTCTTCAGCCTTTATTACCGTTGAGCACACCATCTTTATCCAATGTCTCTGCATTGTCTGCACTCATTTGCTTCAGGCGCTGGACGGTTCAAAAGTCAGAATTTTGATGATAAGACAGAACAGAGTACTATCTCTACTACTGCTTGATAAAATCATCCATGCCGCTGAAAATATGAAGGGGACATGGATAGACCTTTGTGTATTCTGTTATAATCCATATTAGTGTGATACAAGGCAAATCAAATCCCAGAGTGAAAGCTGGCTGACAAACCATGTGTTTGTTTTTTTAAAATTTGGTTACCATGGTGGTCAATCATTGAAGCATATTCACAATAGGCTGCATGAGTTCTTTATCAACAGAACATAAATTTAATAAAATTAAAAAACAAAATTATCTCTAAGAAAGTTTTTAACACAAACAGCAAAACAAAGTTTCAACCTGTTTCCTAACACTATCCTTTTATAGATACTGTAGGAAATATTGTTCTGATCTCAACTCTTCCCAATTCCTTTTTTTGACTTGTGATAATTTAACGATTTCTTTCCTACTGGCCTGAATCTTTCACAATCCCAATAATCAAATCTTTCTCAATTTTAACAGTTTGAAGACATCTGCTGCAGTTCTTCTGTCCCCTAAGCCTTCCTGCACTCACCTTAAAGTTATGCCCCCTTGTGATAGCCATTTCTGCCCTGGATTTAAAAGAGACGTAAGGGGCAATGTTTCATGCAGAGGGCAGTGCATGTATGAAATGAGCTGCTCGAAGAAGTGGTGGAGGCTGGTACGGTTGCAACATTAAGAAGACATCTGGATGGGTATATAGGAATGATTTAGAGAGATATGGGCCAAGTGCTGGAAAATGGGACAAGATGAATTTAGGATATCTGGTCGGTATGGATGTGTCGGACCAAAGTGTCTGTTTCCGTGCTGTATATCGCTCTGACTCTATGAGGTGACCTCTAGCAAACATGTCCACCAATTAGCTGAAATCATGGTTTCCAAGAGAAGTTACAAAATATCTCTTCATTGACCTTTCTAAAACAAAAATCCAGACACCTCCACGAAATTTGAAGTAAATCAATTTTTCCACAATCCTTCAAAACTCAAGTCCTCATAATCATTGAGTATGAAGCCTTTGCAACATGTGGCATTTTCAAAGTCTTTAGTAATATATGTTAAAAGAATTGGTGAGATGCATTTTAGAATGAAAACTTGGCTGCATTGGGAAGTAGAGCAAGTTTCCAAAATGTATTAATTGCAAGCGGAAGGCAGTACATTTTGTTGGAACTGGAACCAGTCCATGGGTCACACTCTCTCTCCCTTGTACTGTTTGTTCATCTGCACTATTTCATTCTACTATCTTGATGACTGGAACAACAATAAAACTAAGCATTCTTTATAACTTTCTCATGAGTATCAGTTCATTGCCTTTTACATTGATGAACCAATTGTAAAATTGCAGCTTTTGACAATGCCCATCCATGAATAAGACAAACAACACTTTCAGCATGGGGGTCTTCCAATGTATCTTTTCACATTTGTGAGTAATATATTTACTAAAACATCAGCAGAATTTATTTTCAATAAATTTAAACTTTCTAGTTTTGCCTAAACATACAATTATGAAAAACTGACCATTTGTAGAATTTTCTAATAACTTAACATCATCAGTTGGATCATGAAAATGTGCGTAATATATTTGTTAAAAAACAGGAAAAAGGGGAAAACAACAAAGAGCACCCATTAAATTTCCCATGATAAATCCAGTTATAAAAAAAAGAACAACATATTCCAAGATTTTTTTTCAAAAAATTATTAGGGAGAGAGGAAAAACAAAAGAAAGGAAAAACACAGGCAAAGAAAGAAAAGAGGACAAACATTAGCCATATTCTTCAGATCAATCGGTCTATTTTAGAATGTCCACAAAGTTCTTGGCTTTATCCGCCGAGTCAAACATATAAACTGAATCCTTGTGGCTGAAACGGAGCACCGCCAGGTACCTCATGGAGTACTGGATGCCCAGGTTCCTCAGCTTCTTCTTAATTTCATTAAAGGGCTTCCTCTTTGAGACTTTATGAAGCTCTGGTTAGGCCCCATTTGGAGTACTGTGTCCAGTTTTGGGCCCCACACCTCAAGAAGGACATACTGGCACCGGAACGTGTCCAGCGGAGATTCACACGGATGATCCCTGGAATGGTTGGTCTAACATATGAGGAACGGCAGAGGATCCTTGGATTGTATTCATTGAAGTTTAGAAGATTAAGGGGAGACTTAATCAAAACTTACAAGATAAGACATGGCTTGGAAAGGGTGGACGCTAGGAAATTTTTTCCGTTAGGCGAGGAGACTAGGACCCGTGGACACAGCCTTAAAATTAGAGGTCAATTCAGAACAGAAATGCGGAGACCTTTCTTCAGCCAGAGAGTAGTGGCCCTGTGGAATTCATTGCCGCAGAGTGCAGTGGAGGTCGGGACGCTAAATGTCTTCGAGGCATAGATTGATAGATTCTTGATGTCACGAGGAATTAAGGGCTACGGGGAGAATGTGGGTAAGTGGAGTTGAAATGCCCATCAGTCACGATGAATGGCGGAGTGGACTCGATGGGCCGAACGGCCTTACTTCCACTCCTATGTCTTATGGTCTTATGGTCTCTTTGGATTACAGCTGCCGAGAAATCCTGGAAGAACAAAACTTTTGACCCCTTGTGCAATAGTGCCTGTGGATTTTTCACCAGTAATCTGGAGGCTTCTATCACTGTTTGCTTGCCCCTGTATGAGTGGAAGTGCACTAGGACCGAGTGGGGGTGTTGTACCGGCCCGGACCCGCACACTGCGATCCGATAGGCCCTTTCATTCTGCAGCCGACCGGACTCAATTTGAAGGCCCAGGAACTGCAGCAGCCAGTGTTCAAAGAAACTGACTGGCTACTTATCTTCTTCACCCTCCAAGAGCCCGACAATCCGCAGACTCTTCCTCTAACCTCGATTTTCGAGGTCGTCGACCTTATCTCGCAAGGCCCGCATTTGCTGCTCCATCCACCCGGGCGAGGACTCGATCGCCCCTTCCAGGACAGTAGTTCAACCTTCCACCTCCCCCATCCGTGCCATGGGGCACTGGAGCTCCTGTTCGTGCTTTTCCTGCATGGGCACGATGGGTTGGACCTGGGCGTGAATCTCCTCGAACACAGCCTCAACCTTTGCGATAAGGCTTGTCATCGCCGCCGACAATTCCTGCGGGTCCGTGAAGTCCATCAGGGGTTCGGAAGAAGCCGCTGCTGCGGCCTCTGGCATGCCAGGTGCTGCGGGGAGTGACCTCCCTGCTGTTTGCTCACTCCCTTTCCCTTTGGCATCCTTCCCACTCCAAAATGTAAACAAATATATGTTCTCAAAGTTTTAATTTTATAATTCTTTCATAGAAGTTAGCCATAGATGGCAAAAAACCCACCAACATGCCTCAGCTGTTAGGCAGAGCTGTCCACATCAGTTCTAATGAATCGTCGCCATCTTGCCGAGTCCCCATTTTTAAGTTTACTGTACTGTTGGTACAGTATCTAGAGAAAATAAATTTTCTAAACAGCTTGATCCCTCTCCATGCAGTTCATGAGATGATTAAATTGCAACAATTCTTACTTAGAAAATGGAGTGCTTTTCCAGAACGTACAAAGATTCTGTGATTTGGGGTGCAAGCATATTTTTCCCCATCACTTTGAATGAGAAAAAGCAAAATAGCAAGTAACAAAATACAGATAACAACCAACCCAATCTGCCTGCATTTTTGAACTGATTGAGCGTACACTGTTTACCCCCCCCCAACATATTTATGTGATGAGTAACAAGAGTAATGAAGCCAGTTAAAAGTGACTGACTGAAACCTCTTATTTTGTGGAATTCTATAAAAATATTGTTGAAATTAAAGAATTGATGGTTTACATCAGTTGAGTTTCCAGTCGCCTGCCACTTCAACAATCCACCCTTCTCCCCGGCCAACCGCTCTGTCTGAGGCTTGTTGCCGTGCACCAGCAAAGCTGGAAAAATAGCACCTCTGATTTCTCTCCACAGATGCTGCCAGACTTGCTGAGCTTTGCCAGCATTTCTGTTTTTGTGTCTTATGTTCAACATCTTCAGTTCTTTTCGGGTATTAATTGATGGCTTATCTTGGCAGTTAAATCTTCATGGTCAAATGATGCAGTTCTATTCATCAGTGCAAAAGGTGATGAATTGACTCCCATGAGAAAGTTCTAAAGATTCTTTTCCCAAGGCAATTTGGAGCACAAAGTACTAATCTGTAATATATTGTATTTTACTCTGGAAAAAGTAGATTGAGAGCACAGTGTCTCTTTAAAATAGCAAATCCCCAGAAGTTCTCAGGAGTCGGACTTACTTGGTAGATGACAGATGGGCAGGGTATTGGCCAGAATGGTGGGAAACTGCCTGCCTTATCTCTGCATCCTACCTTGAACTGAGAGAGCAGGTTGAAGACCTCCAATTAATATTCAATCAACCAGATAACAAATGCAGGTCTGAGAGGCTTCACAGGGACTGTGGAATCTTTGTATGTTTAGTCATAATTTGCTGAACACTCACTGTTTTGTCATGACAGTAACCTTGGCTGGAGAAAGTTATTGCTTCAGTCACTGTTTTATTAAATGAAGTCAACAGTCCAGGTGGCATCAAAGGCAGAGCAGCTGTTTGCCACAATTTGTTTTGAATTTCATCATGTCATTTATTAGTTTGAATCTTGAAGGACAGAACCTAAACAGTTTTCATTTGATGTATTTTTAAGAAATAAATGTTTCATTTGATCAAAATCTTGACAGAGTAGGAAGTCCATCAGAATATAATTGCATTAAAATTACATGTTGGGTTAGATTCAGTCAGCTTTGAGAACATGTATGTTACAACTCAAAAAAAACTAGCAACACTAATCTTTACTTCAGCTTGGAGCATCTAAAATGCTGACTGCTCAAAAACAATTCTCAATATAGACTTTGATGTGTGAAGATGAGGAGAGCACTAAGCATCATGCTATTACAATACAAATTTGTTACAAATGATGTGGGAAAAACCTAGAAATTGAAAGGCTGCAGTTTGAGCTCTAGAATCAGAAATTTCTAAACTAGAGACTTAACACAATACACAATACAGGAGTGAGGGGAGCCATTCCTGATGAAAGGTTCCTGCCGGACTTTTCCTGTCGATTTTCCTGCTCCCTCGGATGCCTGACCTGCTGTGCTTTTCCAGCACCACACTAATCTTGACTCTAATCTCCCACATCTGTCGTCCTTACTTTTGCCACAATAATACTCAAGTCTTATTTTCTGAGATTTCTGACATGCTGGTCAGAAAAAAATTTGTTATTCAAGACTTTCATTAGTGCAGTTTGCAACATCTTGAGATTTACTTTAATTTGTCATTTATACAAAAAATAATGTCTCCTGGTTTAACAATGAAAAAAAAGCTGAGATTTGAATATACTTTTACAGAATCCAGCTGCTTTGGGAATTTAACTGTATTTGCACATAAACCAACGAATGTTAAAATTGGCTGACATTGCCATTTGTGAAGAGTAACAAACCATTAGGAAGAGTGCATCCAGGAGGATATCAGCAGATAATAGAGACTGGATAGACAAGTCACAGATGCAGTTTAAATTTGAAAACTTTTGGCTTAATGTATGTCAGCAATTGGAATATTCATTATATTATAAATTTCTAAATGCTGCCCAAGAGCAAAAATTTTCAACCCTGAATCCTTTTGAAGCATAAGTTGTAAAAAGTTGTTTGACTGTGTTAACAATAAGATAGATGGAATTTTAGGATTCATGGAAAGAGATTAAATGACCTTTTATTTAAAAGAAGGTAAGTAGTCTCATATACAAGGTGATTATTTTCTCTACCTGAGGGTTAATTTAAGTTTTTAAAATCATATAATGATTAGATGAGGGAAACATATTATTTCCCTTGGCACATGAGTTGAAAATCTAGTTGTGATAAAGTAAGCACCAGATGCGTGCAAAAGAGAGATTAGAAGAATCTTTTTTAGGTTGATAATTGCTGGATTGTAGAATGTTTTGTTCATTTGAATATCCTACTAGATACTGGATTTATTCTTGAAGTGTGCAAAGGAATATGACATCACAAAATTAACAAACTTGGCAGGGCAGAAATGATGAAATAACTTCCTCTTCTTAAAGACTCCATTCCCATCTAGTGAAGTCTGGATTCTTGCAGACTTTTTGCAGGCCTTTTCAGTGCCCAATGATGACTTGCCTCGTGCTCTACAATTTTGAGGCCTAACTCTGGTTGTCACTGACACAAGAGTACATAATTTTGACTTATCGTGTACAGGCAGTCCCCAGATTGTGAATGGGTTCCATTCTTGAGTCCATTCATAATTCAAACAAAAGTTGGAACACAATCCAGCACAATATAAAATAGCTGTTTATAAGTATACAAGGAAATATCGTGTTATTAAAATGACACTGCTGTGTGGGATCATGTTCATAAATATTCGATTTAACAAGTTGGATGTTAGTCAGGGATCCACTCTATTGTAATTTGCTATTTTTCCAGTGGGAATGACTAACGCATTGACACAACTGGAGTTTTTTGCCATTCAAATTTGACTTATCACGTACTCATTGTATTTTTTCAGTTTAGCATATGTATTTACTTATCTCAGTGTGATCTCCTCAATATCAAGGAGACCAACACAGATCAGGCAGGCACTTTGAGGAACACCTCCATTCTGTTTGCAAGCTTGACCCTAAGTTTCTGACATTTTAATACTCCATCAAACTCCTGCTTTTATTCTCCATTCCTCAGCCTACTATATTGTTGAAACAAAAACTTAATGTTAGCTGAAGAAATTGAGCTTTACCTTTTGATTGGTCACTTCATAGTTGTGTTCTGAGTCCACCATTGCTTTGAACAATTTAAGATCCTATACTTTGCCTCCATTGTTTTGGACAGCAGTTGTTGATGATTCTGCTACTTACATTTACATTCCTAGATCTATCTTTTGTTGCTTGACTTGTCCCACTACCATCTCCTTTTGCCTGACATCTTCATTTATGTTGTCATTAACAGAGAGTGTTGTTTAAGTCTCCCCATTTAAACTTTTCTTGCTTTAGAGTTGTTTTATTTTTGTATTCTCTATCTTCATTTAAAATATATTTCACCATTTTAATTTTGTTTTATAAGCTAGGCCTTCTGGTTATACTGCTGGGGTTGGTGCTATTTTGACTGCACCCTGCCATTGTGGTTCATCTTTTTCTTTAAAGCATTCTCTGCTCAGGTACTGAAATAAACTTTCTTTTTAATCTCTATTTATCAAAATTCTCTGTATTTGATTGAGTAGAGGAACAAATGAGAAAGTTTTTAGTTATTAAAAAGATTTCCCTGCTATACTGTGCTCCAAAGTACTTTAACTGTACAGGTATATTAGTACAGGAAATGTACAGTACCTGTAAATTTATTTAAAGACTTTCCTTCAGTTTGATTTCTTTCATTTTGTTTTGCAATTTATTTAAGCTATGAATGCACAGTGCAACACATACATAGTTAAAAATCACACAACTCTAGGTTATACTCCAATAGGTTTATTTGGAAGCACTGGCTGTTGGAGCGCTGCTTCTTCATCAGGTAGCTGTTGAAGGCGCAGCACTCCAAAGCTAGTGCTTCTAAATAAACATGTTGGACAATAACCTGGTGTAGTGTGATTTTTTAACTTTGTCCACCCCAGTCCAACACCGGCACCTCCACATCACAGCATATACATGGCACAGTACTTCGACTTGTACATTGGCTTTTCTGGACAAAGGTTTTCTTCGGACACCTAACTCTGGCTTTAACTTCAATTCCTATGGGAAGCCACACTTCATTTAACCTTGCAATTTTCAAGTACACAACTCTGACTTTAACTGAAGACACCCTGAAATCTCTTTTTCCCGTCGACCTTATCACAAACCTTCCCGATTGCGTGAACGCTCTTTCCCCGTTACATGCTTCTGTACTCACTTAAAATCTGTTATATCTTTATTTCCTTCTCATTCTGTGAAGGGTCACCACTCGGAAATATTAGCTTTTCTTCTTTTTCCATATACAATGCCTGACCTGCCAAGTATTTCCGGCAGGTTTGAATCTCTTTATTCTCTAATTGGGTCACGACATAATGGCTTGTGATAATGAAAGGAGCAACATGTGCAAAACCCTTTGCTAACATTTTAATCCATGCACCTCCTTTTTTTCGAAGAAAGTACTTTGTCCGGTGAAGCTTTTTCTCCCCATTATCTGTACTACTTTCACGTTTGCAATGTGAATCAGATGCCTTCTGATCTGAGCAGTAGTTGGCAGGACTCCAGAGAGTGTTGGCAGTCTTTCCTCAAGATTGCAATTCAGCTGTACCCATAACTTGCAGCTAGCTTAGTTGGGACATCTGTACCCACAGCTCTTTTAAATAACAGAGAAACTTCAAATATTTGCAGTTCTAAACCCTAGCATGTTTTCAGTTGTTGTCTAACAAATCACTGGAACTCCAATGAATTATTTTGAAAAATAACAAACATTAGTTTTAATAATTGATCTTTCTGCTTGTCTTTAGCCAAGTTTTATCGCATTCACCTGAACAACTGTACTGAAGCTGACGGTAGCTCAACTTTCTTTATCATTGGTAAATCTATATTTTTCTGCCTCACTGATGACTCACTTGTTAAAAATCATTGTCTCAGTTGGTGTTGGGCAACTTTGAGACAGTTTTGTTCTCCAGTCTGTGACTCACACTGTGATGACTCATATTCTGAATGGATTTTGCAACTACTTTCAAAACCATTTGGATTGTATGTCCATGTCTCGAGGGTGGTGAGTGGGGGTTAAAGTTGACCAACTATACTTTTGCTCTGATTGCTGTTTAATAATTTTTGCTGGAAAATAGAGTCTTAGAGTCATAGAGAGGTACAGCATGGAAACAGACCCTTTGGTCCAACTCGTCCATGTCAACAAGATATCCCAATCCAATCTAGTCCCACTTGCCAGCACCTGGCCCGTATCCCTCCAAACCCTTCCTATTCATATACCCATCCAGATGCCTTTTAAACGTTGCAATTGTATCAGCCTCCAGCACTTCCTCTGGCAGCTCATTCCATACACATTTCACCCTCTGAGTGGAAAAAGTTGCCTCTTAGGTCTTTTTTATATCTTGCCCGTCTCACCCTAAACCTATACACTCTAGTTCTGGACTCCCCCACCGACCCCAGGGAAAAGACCTTGTCTATTTATCCTATCCATGCCCCTCAATTTTATAAACTTCTATAAGGTCACGCCTCAGCCTCCGAAATTCCAGGGTAAACAGCCCTAGCCTTTTCAACCTCTCCCTATAGCTCAAATCCTTCAACCCTAGCAACATCCTTGTAAATATTTTCTGAACCCTTTCAAGTTTCCCAACATCTTTCCAATAGGAGGAAACCAGAATCGCATGCAATATTCCAACAGTGGCCTAACCGATGTCCTGTACAGCCGCAACATGACCTTTCAACTCCTGTACTCAATATTTTGACCAATAAAGGAAAGCATACCAAATGCTGCCTTCGCTATCCTACCTACCTGCGACTCCACTTTCAAGGAGCAATGAACTTGCACTCCGAGGTCTCTTTGTTCAGTAACACTCTCGAGGACCTTACCATTAAGTGTATAAGTCCTGCTAAGATTTGCTTTCCCAAAATGCAGCACCTCACATTTATCTAAATTAAACTCCATCTGCCATTTCTCAGCCCATTGGCCCATCTGATCAAAATTCCGTTGTAATCTGAGGTAACCTCCTTCACTGTCCACTGCACCTCCAATTTTGGTGTCATCAACAAACTTACTAACTATACCTCACATTCAAGTCATTTAATAAATGAAAATGACACAACACCAGGTTATAGTCCAACAGGTGTACTCTTTTGGCTTTTCTGGACAAAGGTTTTCTTTAGACACCTAAATCTGACTTTAACTTCAATTCCTATTGGAAGCTAAGCTTCCTTTAACCTTTCCAGCAGGTTTATTTGGAAGTACTCGCTTTTGGTGCGCTCGTGCTTCCAAATAAACCTATTGGATGACACCCTGGTGCTGTATGATTTTTAACATTGTACACCCCAGACCAACACCAGCACCTCCAAATCATTGCTGGAAAATGTTACTTTTGTGGCTGCCATGTTAACTCAGTGATATATAAAGGAGTACTTGCATTTATGTCGTGCCTTTCATGACCTTAGGCTGTCTCAGCATCTAGAAAGTGAAAATGAGCATAGTATCTTTAAGGAGATAGGGAATTAATATTAATTTCCTTCATTCAATTTGAAGATATACATTTTTATGAAAAATTCAACATCCTCTATTATTTAGCTTTTATGTTGGCCTTGAAGGAAATAAGTAATTTCATTATTTCTGTGTCTCCCTTTACAGATATTATGCAGGTGTAAGGTAATGTCAGTCTTACCACATCTTAGGGCTACTCTCATTAGAGTGAGACATCTCGTGGAGGTTTGTCCTGAGGGTCACTACCCCTTGGGTGAGGCAAGAGGCTGAGAAGGAGGGTCCTTCATGGTGACCTCAGCTGATGCAGGAATTGAACCCACGCTGTGGGTGGCATCATGATAGGTCCCGTGCTCTTGAGACTTTTTACTAAAGTAATGACCAAAAGACTGAATGAGACAGTAGAGATAATCCCCAGACAGAAGGGTTTTATGGCAGCAACTTCGTGTTGCAATGAAAACATTGCAGTATTGAAAGTATGATAAAAAGAGCCGAGCACAACCGTAAAGACCTAGCAGTAGCCTTTGCCAACCTTGCTAAAATGTTCAATTCAGTTGGACATAAATTTCTCATAGCCTTGTACTGGTAAACCTTCCTAGTGATGTCATCAACCTAACAGAAGACTCGTATTCAAACAACGCAACAGTTATTCTTGTTGTCAAATTGGTGTTTAGATTCGACTGAGGCACTGCTTTATGGCAGATAAATTAGATTAGATTAGATTACTTACAGTGTGGAAACAGGCCCTTCGGCCCAACAAGTCCACACCGACCCGCCGAAGCGCAACCCACCCATACCCCTACATTTACCCCTTACCTAACACTACGGGCAATTTAGCATGGCCAACTCACCTGACCCGCATATCTTTGGACTGTGGGAGGAAACCGGAGCACCCGGAGGAAACCCACGCAGACACGGGGAGAACGTGCAGGTGTAAGGTAATGTCAGTCTTACCACATCTTAGGGCTACTCTCATTAGAGTGAGACATCTCGTGGAGGTTTGTCCTGAGGGTCACTACCCCTTGGGTGAGGCAAGAGGCTGAGAAGGAGGGTCCTTCACTGTCCACTGCACCTCCAATTTTGGTGTCAGTGAGATCTCGACTGGTTGGCGTGGGGGCCGAGCGCCTCGTGCTTGCAGGCTTCCGCGCCCGATCCGACTCGCCCCGGAACAGCTCCATCGAGCGTTTTACCGCGTACAGGCGGCCATCTTCCTTACTCCGGACCTGGGTACGAGAGAGGGTGCCAGGGGAAGGAGGGGGGTGCGAGGATCAAATACTGCCAATGTCATCGCCCCCTCATTCCCTCAAACCCCTTCCCACAATTCCCCCTCCCTCACTTCCCCCCCCCCCCCCCCCCCCGCGATCTCAACTGGGAGATCTGTCATTAAGTTCTGGAATTCTTTGCATTTGGCTCAATACAACAGTCCATTGTAATGCTATTTTGGATGGGATGTGCATTAAGTTAGACAAGAAAAATGTTTTTCATGGACATGGGAAATTGTGCAATTTTAGTTTGAATTTGAATAAACTTTGTATCTCACTTCCAGATGTTCCATGTTAGCAGAGCTCTGGATGCTGAGGAAGTTGTGATCCAATGACCAGTTTGCTGTACTGAACCTGTTTGGGCATACATGTGATGAAAATGGCTGAGTCAGCACATTGACTTAAAATGTGTTTTTACAAATGGAATTAACTGGCTCCAGGACCTCTGATTGGTGACCTTGTCTTGCTAATAGATGCCAAGATTATTTCTGAGACAGCAAAGGTGGAAACTCTTCAGCTTTTTCTCCTATCTGGAGTATGGACCCCTGGTTCCACTAATGTAGAAAAAATGCAATGAAGATGCAGACTTGGAAAATTTGCAGTTTGTTGTTTTCAGTGAGGTCACTTTTGTTCCACATTCTCTTGCACAGCTTAGATAAAAGCTTTTGCAACATGCATGTTAATTTTGGCATCATGTAGATTGCTTCTAATTGTGGAGCCCAGACATATGAGACAATTAACAACCTTCAGTGTAACATTGTCAATGCTTGATTGACAGTATGGCCCCACTCAGGACCTTGATATTTGTCTTCCTGATGTGAACAATTCAAGTTGGTGTTCTACATATCTCTCCAGCTGTTTATTGCAGCTGGTGATTATCTCCCTTTATTTTCAGTACTCGTGAATATACACTTGATAACCCCGCAGAATCTGCAAAGTAGGGTACATGTAAGTGACATGTGTCCCTCTTGGATATACTGATGTGTTTCAATGCACTTCAAATCCCTGATTGATCAAAAAAAAAGCTGTTTGCAGCAGAGTTTACAACAAGCTTCCAGCATGGTTAGTTTTAACATCTCTCACCGTCCCAGTTTCTAGCAATTTGTGAATTGTGAAAACAGTTTGCAATATTGATTGTATATACTCTTTGAGTGTGTTAAATATACAGGGTTAAAATGCTGAGTTGTTTGTTTATATAAATGATGGCCCGTTGGTTTTGGCAGAGACCATAATAAAGCTTGTTAAGCTTTTAAATTCTCTATAATTATAGCTTCCCATGCTATAAGTCTTATTCCCAAAAGATAATGGACTATTTTTAGATTACTCTGAGTTCTTTTAGTGGGTCTAGGAAGTGAGAACAGTGCTTTTTTTAGTCCCTTTTGGCATAGTCTTTGGAAAGTTCATTTCTGTGTCACTTTAGGAAGCTGAGAAATCAGAGGCCTGGTGCACTCTCATTGATTCATCTGATATTGCTGGATGGGAAACAGGAAGTAGCTCATTACAGCTCTGGTGTATGCTCTTACGGGTTTGTTTGTATTCAGGAGCCTTGGATGACTGGAAACTCAGGCTGGATTGTGGAGACCTTCAAAAGACACTAAATTGTGTCTTCCCTCTGTTATTCTTCCCACTCTAGATAACACAGACTCAACCTAGAGATTGGGTGATAGCAATTTCTAAATGGCCATTTTTGATGTGCAAGTCCAGATCGGGAGTGTAGATCAACTAGTCAGCTGTGGAGCTCAAAACTGACTATATGGTCATGCATTTACTTTCTTCTTGAAGGATTGTGCTGAATTCAAATTACCTGTTGTGTTTTCTTATGGAACAAAACTTCAAACGAAGTCTTTTGATTGTAAAGTACTTTGGCACACCCAAAGCATTATATGCATAGAAATTCCTTCTTATTTCATTTTTCTCTACCTTTAGCAATATCTGAACACTAGAAAGCATGGATGTGTAGAACAAGATGTGAGAGATCCAGGTCTGTTCTCCCAGGATTCTGTCATAAACAGCCATGGTGTATAGAGAAATCTGAGGAGGTTAAAATAGGCACAGCCGTCTTAAAAAGCTGAATTGGAATGCAGCACTCATTGCTCATTATCCCAGTGGATTCTCTTTATAAATGCAGTCACTGTTAACTAATTGCAGCTGTAAACAGCTGTCCAGTTTTTTTTAAAAAAGGTTAGATTTGTGCTTCTTTTAGAAATTGAAGCAAAAATTTGCTTTTTTTTTGCATTTGGATAAACAGTGATTGTTTTTTAAAATTATAATCAGAAGCTTATCAGGGAATGCTACCAACCGCGAGTTTCCATCAAGTAATGACCTGACCTAAGATTTCTTAATTATAGTTTTGTACACTCACCCTGCAAAGACTCAACAACTCCTAACAATATTCTACTGATGTTACTTCCAAATTCCATATTCAAAGAAAGTTTACAATTAGAAACTAAACTGAATTGATTTCTTCTTAATTGTCAGAGTACATTTCTAAATAATCAGTTTCGTTGGATCTGTCTGTTTGCAAGAAGGTTAGACTTGATGAACCCAGAGGAAGAGTGTCCATATTGCTTGGTGTAAACACTTTCTCTTCACCACTCATATGGATTACCTTACAACCCATGTAGATGTTATCTTTGCTGAAGTGATGCTGCAGTTTTGGATTTCTGTGTTTTGCTCCCAAACCAAAAGACTATGTATGAGCATCTCACAAAATGTGTGGAAGCAGTTTGTGAAGAGAGGTCATTTCATTATGATCAGAGATTTAGCAATTTAGATCAGACCTCAGAAGAAACTTGTCTTCACTTGGAGGATGATAGGGCTGTGAAATACATTATTAGACTTAGGGACCAAAAGCAGAGATCATATCAACATTTACCAGCTGGGTGGATGAAAGAAAAGGACGAAACGTTAATGGGAACTGGCACATACTTAGATGATTTTTTTTTGCGGTAGTAAAGCTTGTTCTCACTGGTTTGTTGCAGTTCTCTCCAGTGGGTCAATAGTAATTAATCACATACCCTTATGTAAGACTTCGTAATAAATGCTTTTTTGATACATAATTCTTTCTGCAGATATTTGCATTTTCAAAAACCTGTTCACAGGATGATGCTGGATGGTGACATGGTCCCAAGTCAAAATGGTGTGTGGCTTAGAGAGCAGCTTGCAGGTGGTGGGGTGACCATGTATCTGCTGCTGCTGTTCTTTTAGGTGAACTGAATAGGGATTTGGAAGATGCTGCCTAAGAAGCCCTTGTTGCAGTGTATCTTGGAGGCATACTGCTGTCATTTTGCATCGATGGTGGAGAGTGTATTGAATGTGTTACTTGGGGTGGCAGTCAAACAGTTCGTTGGGGTGCCAGTTAAAACTTTGTCTTGTATGTTTTTGAGCTTGAGTGTTGTTGCAGCTGTATTTGTCCAAGCAAGTGGTGAGCATTCCATCCCACTCCTAACTTGTGCCTTGTAGATGATGGACAGACTTTGAGTCAGAAGTTGAGTTATTCAGTGCAAAATTCCTAGCCACTGACCCACTCTTGTAGCAACAGTACAGTATTTTGACTCCTATGGCCCATATGAACTTTGTCGACGAACAGTTTGTCAACATTACTGATCCAAGATGGCGGTGGACCATATGTTTGTGAATGCATCCATGTGCATATATAAAATGGCATTGCAACCAACACCTTAGTACAAATTGTGTGGAAGAACTAATACATGTGTTTCTCAACTCAAGTTGTGTTACTGGTACGTCGCATATAAAAGGATAACGAGGAAAAGAATCAGGCCAATTAAGGACCACAGTGGTATTTTGTATGTGGAACCAGAGGATGTAAGTTCCAAATGAAGACTTTGGGTTGGTATCTGTAGCACAGTGTCTGTAATACAATAAAGAAATTAACATCGAGAGGAGGTTCTCAGTGATCTGCAGGTTTAAAATTGGATATATATTCAGAGCTGGATGAAATGTGTCTCAAGTTGTTGAGTGATGCAAGGGAGGAAATAGCATGTTCAGTTTTTTTTTGGCCACAGGAGAGGTGTCAGAGGACTGGAGAACAATCAGTGTGGTACCATTATTAAAGAAAGGAGCAAGGGATAAACCAAGAACCTAAGGCCAGTCAGACCAACTAAGGTGGTGTGAAACTATTGGAAGCAATTCTGAGGGACAGAATTAATCTACAGTTGGAGAGGCAAGGAGTAATCAGTAATAGTCAGCATGGTTTTGTTAAGGGGAGTTCATGTCTGATTGAATTTTTTGAAGAGGTGGCTCAGTGTATAGATGAGAGCAATGTTGTTGATATGATCTATTTGGACTTGAGCAAAGCTTTTAATAAGGTTCCACATTGAAAACTGATAGCAAAGTCCATGGGATTTAAAGAAATTTGGCAAATTGAATCCACATTTGGCTAAGTGGCAGAAAGTAAAAGGTGATGGTTGAGGAGTGTTTTTCTGACTGGGATATCAAAAAGAGAGTAAGATAGCCTTAGATTACAAAAGGATGTAGACCAACTGGTCAGATGGGCTGAATTCAATCCAGATAAGTGTGAGATAATGCAATTATCTCACTTTTATCTGGACGAGAAATGTACTTTTTCCTTATATAAAGGACATTAATGAACCAGATGTTTTTTATGATAATCAACAATGGTTTTGAGGTTACCATTAGACCATCTTTGTAGTTCAGATTTTGTTTATTGCGGTGTATTTTCTGTCAGTGCTCTTGAAAAGGAAGTCAGTGCTATTGTCATCATCTGGAAGTGGCATTAGTGTACTCACTATGGATATCTCCACTGCTGTACTGCTGGCTGCCCCATTGCCAATTCTCTGACTGCCCCCTCGTCATGCTATTGCTTTTCCCCTTATCAGCCCACTGGCTGTCCACCTTCCTGTGTCACTCACCATCCTCCTGGCTGCCTTTCTGGTGCTGCAAATTCCATAGCGGTATGCTAAAGACAATTGGTCATTGACTTGAAGAGGATCGATTTCAGGATTAAGAGGTATTTTATAGAACTGGACTGTTCTGTGGGTCAGGCACTTCCCATTGTTTTGTAGCAAAGGTAGCAAGTCTACACTTTGAATTGAGAGATTATGCCACTGCATCAGTATAGATTCATAGGACAAATTGCAGGTGTCTGCCAAGTTTCTAGTCAGACATTGAGCAATTTTACTCACTAGCAGTCACTTTACAAGCTCTGTAACTGTGTGGACTATGTGTGCACCCACTGCAGTGGGAACATACACCTTTTTATTAATTAAGTTCAAATTTCATCATCTGCGGTATTGGGATTCTAACTTGTTACTAGAGAACAATAGCCTGGTTTCTGGATTGCTAGACCACTGCACCATTCCCTCTCCTGAGCTTTAAGTAAATTAGCATAACATAAGATTGTTTTCAAGATTTCTATAATTATATCTGACGGACTAGGAGTAAGTTTTAAACTGGTTTAACAATATAGTCTGGTTCTACACTTGTATGTATTCTACATCTGGATGCATGAAACATTTATTGCTTTAGATGTCTTGACAGACCATCTTGCTCTAGCATTCATCAATGTTGCCAGTCCTGATTAAACTTCTGATGTTCTAATATTGTTGGCTGCATTTATCAAATGTGATATGCAGCTTATTGTGCTGAACATTATTAATAAGAACCATCCCCTGGAAAATGACTTTTGTTTTCTCATTTAATTTTAATCAAATTGTTTGGACTTCTTATGGAGTACCTGGCTAACACTTGATAATATCCCTCAGTGGAGAACCATTCATCCATCCTTGAAGATCATATCCATTTGGGAAATATTGAAACAAGTTACTCATTTAGTTTTAGGCATCGTGCACTTGAGCTGATCGTTGTGATTTTGACGGGGTAGTTGAATTACCCCCCCCCCCGTACCAGGTTAGTTGAGGTCCTGACTCCTGATCACAATCCAAATACTTCTGTTTAAAAGTACAGATACACGGCTTCCAATGAAGACCAGACTAGGCTTCTGTGTGCATGATACCTCTGCCAGCCACCAATCTGCAGTCATTCGTCTGCTAAGATATTACATGGCAGTTAGCTCCATGGAACCATACTGTGACAGTAGGTGCTTTCCAAAGATAAGAGAAACTGAAGTCACAATACGGTGCTCATGACACTTTGCTATCTCTAATAGTGACATTGGTGTACACAATATGCTCAGCTTTTCAGAGTGAACTTTTTGAAAAGATAGATTATGAGCCTTCAACTAACAAGTCTCATATTAACCTGTTTTCTCATTCACTCATGGGCTTGGGGGGTCATTGATTGGAATCATAAAATTGCTACAGTGTGAAGCAGGCCATTCAGTCTATCAAGTCCATGCTGATCCTCCAAAGAGCATCCCACCCAGATCCACACGCCCTTCTCTTTCTGTGTAACCCTGCATTTCCCATAACTAATCCACCTAGCCTGCACGTCCCTGACATTATTGACAATTTAGCATGACTGTGGGTGGAAATTGGAGGTAACCCACACAGAAATGGGGAGAACCTGCTCTTGTAGCCACTATATGTATATGGAAAGTGTAATTGAGTTTCTGGTTAATGGCCCCCCCCCCCCGGATGTTGATCGAGGGGGTTTCAGCGATAGTAATGCCATTGAATGTCAAGACGTGATTGTTAGATGATCATTGCCTGACATTTGTGTTACACAAATGTTATTTACTACTTGTCAACCCAAGCCTTAATATTGCCCAGGTCTTGTAACATTTGAACTTGGATTATTTCACTACCCGAGGAATTATGAATGGTGCTGAACATTGTGCAGTCATTGGTGAACATCCCCACTTCTGACCTTTATAATGGAGGAAAGGTCAGTGATGAAGGTGGTTATGCCTAGGTCACTCCCCTGAAGAACTCCTGCAGAGATATCCTGGAGCTGAGATAATTGATCTACAACAACCACACTCATCTTCCCATGTGCTTGGTATGACTCCAACCAGCAGAGATTTTGACTGTTAATGCCTGTTGATTCCAATTTTGCTAGGGCTCCTAATGTCACACTCATTCAAATACAGTCTTGATGACAAGGTCTCACCTTACCTCTGGAATTCATCTCGTGTCCACGTTCAAACTAAGGCTGTATTTCCCTAATGGCAATGATTGCACCGGAAGTTATTAATTCAGTGTTGAGTGCTATGGCTATTTTCAAGGTAGCACCACCCATGATCAAGTTTTCATATGTAAATTTATGGTAATTGACTACATAAATGTTTGCGCGCGCGTGTGTGTGCGTGCACACGAAAGCCAGTCAGTGTCTCTGTGGGAAAACCAGCCATTTATATTTATTTGTATAAGAAGTTATACATTTCATTAAAGAACCACAGACAGTGAATGAGTGCAAATCTGTCCTTTTGTCATGTTTGTGGAAGAACCGGAGGAGCAGGAATAAAATGCAGATTTCATTTATAATGATACAAATGTTTAAATTGTGTAAGACTCTTTGTTCCTTGATGATGATCAAACTTGGTAACTACTTCCTTGCCAACCTGTTGTAAGTAGTGTGTGTATCAGATGTAGCTCAGTAGATATAATCATTGAATCATAGATTCCCTGCAGTGTGGAAGCAGGCCACTCGGCCAATCGAGGCCACACTGACCCTTCGAAGAGCATCCCATCCAGATTTTCTTGCCACCCTATCCCTGTAACCCTGCTAATCTATCACCCTGCACATCCCTAGACACTATGGAGTAATTGTTTGCAAGATTTGTTTCCCAGAGCTGTCACTCAGCCACGATCCTAAGTGATCCTACATGAGAATCATTACAATCTATTGAAAATGAATGCACTGAAAACATTATCCATTTACAAAATAATTCAACAGGATTAACAGATAGGATAAATTGGTCTCAAATCTTGAGGTTAAAGTATGCACGTGGCTAAACAAAAACAGTAATTCCTGATTTTTAAAGCTTTTGACAATGGAGCAGCAAAATCATTCTCATTGTGCCACATCGCAGACAAAAGTTTCTCTCTTTATTTGACTTCCCTTTAAGTTAGCCTAGCATTAGATAAAACAACTGCAATATTGTACTTCCCTGCTGAGACTAAGACAAAGTTGTTTTACAGCTGTTGCTTGACCTGACTGGAGGTGAGTGTCTTTTTCTCTGGCTCCAAGCAGTACAATCTTGCCAGATTGTACTGGCACATATTAAGTTGACATCAAATGAATTGCCTTAATCAAAATCTATAAATGATTTGTGAAATACTGAATGTATCCAATCGTTACCTCTGAGGCATAATAGCTTAGAAAGCTCTAGTAATTTAAACTTCTATTTCCTTGTTTCACTGACTTGTTATTTAAGCCTCATGGTTGCTTGATTTAAATTAGTAGCAGTATTTTTTGAACAAATCTTATCAAGGTCTCTCCATGGAGGCATAGTCAGATGGTAAGTTAGTGTAAGCCTTGCTTTCAGAGATATGATATATTTTCTAACAGAAATTATGGTAATCTACAAGGTAGGTTTTGTGATTGCTGAACTTTGTTTAATGTTTTGTACGTTATGCAGAATTAAAGTAGCAGCTTTACAGGTTGAAGGATCTGTCTGGAACCTGGGAATCTTGTTGCGGGATCACAATTTGCATTTATAACTTTTCTACAGCTATCAAAAATGTGCAACTTATCAAGAGGTTGCCAGTTACTGTAGTTGGAACCGCAGATTTGTGTTGACTAAATCAAATTCCATTTCCATAGCATCATATTTCAAGATTTTTGGCAGTGGTTTTTGAATTGCAATGGGTGGTTCTAATTCTTTTTCTGTGAAAATTAATACCCATGATCTTATCGATAATCAAATAAAACCAAATAAGAATTAACTTGTGCAAGATGCGAATGACATAACTGTAGTCAAAACAAAAGGTTGGTTTGTTGATTGAATGTGGTACTCTCTCAAGAAATCTTAGTGCAATGATTCTTAACTTTCTGTGTCAGATGTGCGGGTTGGACCAGAAGTAATAACTGACCCAGCCTTCCTGGTGACAAGGTAAGCAATGATTTTTTTAAGGTTGTAACTTTTCCAATCCTTTATGGGTTCTTTCTCACTTCATCTGTGTGTCGCAGTTTCAAAAAGGTTCTGTTTTTATCTTTTGCTTTGAAAGTTCAATTAAAGGCAATTTTAGGTGAAATGTTGGTACAAGTTAAGTTATGCAAAACTGCTGGCATATCCAAGGTAAGAAAATTCTTCTGCCCTTGGGAGATCTTCTTTTCCTAGCCCACAAAGCTACGTGTTCCAAGGTTCGTCCCTGTCGAGCCTTGAAATTTCATCTTTCTGGATCCTTGCTTAGTTCGTGTTGACCACGAGATATTCTTACTTTGGTTAAGATACTCTTAACTAAATTCCCATCAAAATGTGACCACTAGCTTTGCCTTTCTGTATTCAATTTTGGCTGATATTGTTAATAAATGGCTCTTACTTGTGAGGTGCTTCTCCTTCTTCCCACTCCCACCCACCACAACAACAACATCCACATCTCCAGCCTCGAAAACTAACCTTCCATTTTCAACACTTCAAAGTCCTTGAATGTACAGTTCCATTTTCCTGGAACACTGTGATTCAGTCCATCCAGTTCAGGGCTTTTGCCTGAAATGTCAATTTTCCTGCTCCTCGGATGCTGCCTGACCTGCTGTGCTTTTCCAGCACCACTTTAATCTTGACTTTAATGAGAAGGGTCTGAAGTGACATTCCATGTGAATTTGAGAGAAATGTATTCCTTCTTGACTTCCTCAATTTATCTGCACTCTTTACCTGGTTGAGCATCCTCCTTCATGTCTTTTCCCCTACGTCAGCTTTAGAGCTTTGACTTATATTTATCCAGTTATAGTCAGAGATTGTGCAGAAATAGTTTCTTTTCCTGCTCTGCACTGTTAAGTATGGTGATTCCCTAAAAATGTATCTTGATCTCTTTCTATTTCTTATGTACACACTGCTGCTTGATAACATCAACACTATGTACCACCCCCTCTCAAGACTCTTCTCATATTTTTATGTTGTCAGTCTGCCTATCCAGAACTATGTGAGCTGAAGATTTCTTCAGCAAGACACTAGGAAAGTCAAAACCTTGGTCTTTGGACTCTATTTAATGCTCTATTCCCTGATCATCAATCATATTCCTCAAACTTAACAACTGCCTAAGCTTGATTGAGATTGTTCACACATTTAGTATTATATTTGACCCTAAATTGAGCTTCTGATTGCATACAGCATCATCACAAACACCTTTGTAATATAGGCTGACTGTGCACCAGCCTTAAGTCATCTGTTGTTGAAACACTCATCCATGTTTTTGCAACCTGTTGTCTTGGTTTTCCTAATGTGCTGGTTGGTATCTCCCATCTTCCACTCTGTGTAAACGGAGGCCATTCAAAATGTTTTGTTGCAGTGTTCTTATTCACACCAAGATCTGCTCATCCCACATTCTCCTACCCTTTTGATGAAGCAACACCTTGACTTTATAATCTCATCAAGTTCTTGTTTTCCTCCATGGTCTTGCCTTACTCCATCACTGTAATCTCCTTGAGCAGTAAACCTCTCAGATATTGCACTCCAAGAATTGAGACCTCTTGTTCTTCTCAAATTTCATTCATTCCACCATTGGCAACTATATCTTCAGCTGCCATGGTAAAAACAAGGACTGCAGATGCTGGAAACCAGATTCTGGATTAGTGGTGCTGGAAAAGCACAGCAGTTCAGTAGCATCCGAGGAGCAGTAAAATCGACGTTTCTGGCAAAAGCCCTTCATCAGGAATGCAGGCAGAGTGCCTGAAGGGTGGAGAGATAAATGAGGTGGGTGGGGATGGGGAGAAAGTAGCAGAGAGTACAATAGGTGAGCGGGGGAGGGGATAAAGGTGATAGGTCAGGGAGGAGGGTGGGGAAGATAGCAAAGAGTACAGTGGGTGGATGGGGGTGAGATGAAGATGATAGGTCAGAGAGGAGGGTGGAGTGAATAAGAAGATAGGCAGGTAGGACAAGTCATGGGGACAGTGCTGAGCTGGAAGGTTGGAACTAGGGTGAGGTGGGGGAAAGGGAAATGAGGAAACTGTTGAAGTCCACATTGATGCCCTGGGATTGAAAGTGTTCCGAGGCGGAAGACGAGGCGTTCTTCCTCCAGGCGTTGGGTGGTGAGGGAGCGGCGGTGAAGGAGGCCCAGGGCCTCCATGTCCTCGGCAGAGTGGGAGGGGGAGTTAAAATGTTGGGCCACAGGGCGGTGTGGTTGATTGGTGTGGGTGTCCCAGAGATGTTCCCTAAAGTGCTTTCCTAGGAGGTGTCCAGTCTCCCCAATGTAGAGGAGGCCGCATCGTGAACAACGGATACAATAAATGATATTGGTGGATGTCATGACCTGGAGCTCCTTAATTCCATGTGAAACTTCCATGGCTCTTTGTCTGCTATTTTCAGATACTGCTTTAAACCTTAGTTAAAAACTTCTGATTGGTTCTCCTACTGCTTATGTGGCTCTGTGTCAAATTGGTTTTGACAATAGTCCTGTGAAGTGTGTCAGGGTGTTTCACTTGAGTAGTGCTCATGGATAAATGCCACAACTTATTCTTGTTGATTAGAGATGCTTTCACCTATATCATTTTTTTTGACAGTGTGGACTAAACTTAATTTCTCCTGAAAAAGCTTTGGCCTTGAAATTTTTGTCTTTTCGGCCCTTCCACTTTAAAGGTGCTAACTCTTGCTGGATTTAGGCTCAGTGTATGTGGAAAATATTCTACTACTGTTCACAAATGGCCATTTCCATGTGCAAGCCTGAGCCTGGATATTAAAGCTCAAGAGGTTGTTTGAATCGTAGTCCTGTTGTGTTTTCATCTGCGATCAATATTTGTATCTTCTAATAAAAGTGTTGGGTAGTGAGCAACAGTGTGGAGTAATTTTCCCAGGGTTTTTTGAGGCCAACTGTCATATTTCTACTGCAATCTTTGAAGAGTTAATGAGCCAACCGCAAAACTACTATACAACATGGCATGGCACATCAATTCACTGAAACACTGTGAAGCTAAAACTCCAGTATCTAAAAATTAAGAAATTTAATCTCCTTAAGAGCTTTTGTGATAAAGTAAAAACATGAAACATTTACCCCAATCCATGGTAATGAATCTTTATCATTTTTATAATCTAGGGGATTACTCAAGATAGTTGCCCCTTTAAAATTCACACAAAAGTAGATGATTTGTGATGATGATAAGACAATATCAGGGCCCAAGATACATCTGGACGAGAGAAGTGAAGAATTGTGGTGTATTATAAGTATACATTTTGTTCTGGATATAATTGCTGTACTTGTATTAAATACAGCATTTTAAAAAAAAGAATTTCCATGTAATTGCTGCAATATGTTTTGTTGGTTGGTGAGTGCTGCAAAGGAGACTGCTTTCTTTGTATCAACCTAACTTTCTGATCTGCTTATTTCCCATGTTTGATGAACTGAATTTTTTTTTTGTCTTCTCTATGCTCTTTACAGTGAGCTGTAGCCTGCCTCTCCATATTCCCAAATTGTTGGCACACTTAACAAAAAGTAAACATGGGTTTCTTCCTGGAAATAATTTAGAAATTACGTTTATTATCCACATAATTCCAAATGTGAGGTAACCCAAAAATTTGTGAAATTTTGAATTGAAAGGATGGTTTGTTCTTAACTGTGGGGTGAGGGAGGGTTGGATTAACTTGATAGCACCATGTCTTAGAACATTGTCCATTTCCCTTGGGCTTGGATTTGTAACTTGTCTGGATGGAATGAAAATGTCTACTGTCTTAACAGCTGTACAAGGCCTAGTGGAATAAGTTTGGGCAATCTCATCCCCGTTTCAAATGAACAAAGATCTGTAGTGCACAGCTGCTGTAATTGACTACTAAATAAACAGTTTCAGAGAGGCAGTAAAGGTCATGCTGCTCTGAGGTTGAGTTAGAAAGGATGAGGAGAAAGCTTACTGTGCAACAGAATTGCACTGGACTAAAAAAAATGGATATTTGTTGAAAAATCCAGGTTTTAGAATTAGGAAATGTTCCCTGTTTCCTTAGTTTTGACTCGTTACATGAGCAATTTGTGCTAGCATGACATTTAGCTGTTGATCTTGACTGCCTAGTTAAACAGGGTTGGAGTTTGAGATCGGTTGGGAGCTGAATGATTGGCCGATTTTGATTTATTTAATTTCTCTTTTGTAAATGATCTGTCATATCTGCTGCTTCAGCGCTTTCATCGCAGAATCAGCCTGGCTCAATAAGAGATGTAGGAGACTGGGTCAGGAGCAGAAACACGCATACCTAAATTTCCAGTACCAACCTTGGGAAGCTGTAACACAGCAGTATGTATGTGCTAAACAGAAAGCAGAATATAACCGGACAGCTCTAAGTGGCTCCACAACCAATGGATTAGATATCTGATCTGTAGTTGTTATTAATCCTGACAGGTGGGCAATTAAGTAACTAAGTGGAAAGGAAGGCTTCCCAAAGATCCCCATCTTCAATGATGGGTGCGTTCAGTACAAAAGACAAGACGGAAACATTTGTAACCGTCTTAGATTAGATTAGATTATCTACAGTGTGGAAACAGGCCATTCGGCCCAACAATTCCACACCAACCCTCCGAAGATTAACCTATCCAGACCTATTTCCCTCTGACTAATGTACCTAACACTATGGGCAATTTAGCATGGCCAATTCATCTAATCTGCACATCGTTGGAGTGTGGGAGGAAACCGAAGCACCTGGAGGAAACCCAGTCAGACACTGGAAGAATGTGCAAATTCCACATAGGCAGTCATCTGAGGCTGGAATCGAACTCAGGTCCCTGGTGCTCTTTGGTCTTTTCCCTGGGACACACACCAAGACAACCATCAACTGTGCTTGGAAGACCATCAACTTAGTGAAACATGTTCTTTGGTCTGCTTGAAACTTGTTGATTTTCCCATGCAAAGACTTATCCTTGACCGAGTGTCCCAAAGGCACATTCCAAGGTCCATGACTAAAGGGATGCAGGGAAACTTGACACAACTGCCATCAAGGTGCAATGGGGAAAGACTGAGGTGTTTCTGCCAAAGTACAATGGGGGGACCGTTCAGTTGTCAGATCCTGTCATTGCGTGGCAGAGAAAGCAGTCCAAACTTTGAAGGCAAACTTGAAGAAATAGCAAGCTATCGTGGTTCTTATTTGATTACCGGACCACCTTATATGCAACTACAGAGATGGCACCAGCAGGGTTGCTCATGGGTAGAAGACTCTGCACCAGGTTATATTGATCTTCCTGGACATTAAGAGCGGGGGCAGGAATGGAGGGTGAAACAGCATCAGGAATGCCAGTGCTGGACTCAAGACTCCACCAAGTGATAGGGACAGTTTACTACTGGGAATGGCCCTGCATAATTAAGACACATGGTCCTGTAAGGTCAGGACCAGTGGTATATTAAGTTTGGGTTGGTGCGACAGTGCTGAACAAGCAAATGGACCATATGAAAGCTGCAAACTTGCTAACAGTGGGAGCAAAATGTGGACTCCTTCTCAGAAAAGTCGGAAAGGCTGCTGGAACCCGTGGAGTCGCCCTCTCCATCAAGGGTTGACGAAACGTCTGAGTCCAAGATGGGCATGACCGATGTAACCACATCACGCTTTTGCCAGAGGAAGAATCACATGAAATCATATCGAGGCATTCCTGGCACAAGATGCGAGCTCCTGTGCATTACACTCTGCCAATATCGATTCTGAGTCAGAGGAACCTGATCCAGTGCTAAAATGCTCCAAGAGACTTTCCAAAATGGAGCATTGGCCTTTGTCCTCAAAGGCAGAGGGATATAGTGATTATAGTGGGGTCAGCCAGCTTGACCATATAGAGTATAAATTTCCTGATTGGGGCTGTTAATCTGGTCCAATAAGGGAGTCCAGGCTGAAAGATACAAAGAGGAGTGTCAGAGATTCTTATACTCTGGGTGCTGACACTGATGAGGTTGTGCCAGAGGCAAGGACTTTCCACGTGAAAATAACGGGTGACTTGGTGAAAGGCCTCTGTGGAGTTATTTCAGATGCCATTTTGATTTGATGCCTTAGTTTTGTTTTAAGTTACAGTGCCCCAATGGACCACTTATTTTGTTTGTTTTTTTTGATTTCACAGAAGAATAATTAGATGTGTGTTTTTGGTTTATTGAAAGAGTACTTTGTGTACAGAAAGTAAAGCCCCCGGCTGCGACAGAGGAATATTGTTTAGAGTGGAAATCTAAGCTCTGTGGCAAGCAATTAAAACACCTTCACCAGAGCAATTTAGTCTTGGTGTATACTTCACAAACAGTCTTGGAAGTCCTCCAATATCAGCAGCACTCCCATCCCTTCAACAAATTTTTAAAAATTAAGGTTTTCTATCACAGGTAGGGAAGAAGTATAAAATGGGCGGCATGGTGGCACAGTGGTTAGCACTGCTGCCTCACAGCGCCTGAGACCTGAGTTCAATTCCCGGGTTGCTTTCAAAGCAACTGAACAATTGCTGTAATTAAATTTCATATTTGTCTCTATTTTAATTCAGAGCCATCAGTGGTAACAGGAATTTTAGTCATGCAAAAAACTGAAAGAAACTGAATCTATCAGGAGCAAGTTCTTTATTCTGTTGGCAGTTTGTTTCCCTGCTGCTCCGAACACCAATGATCTCCTGGATGTATGTTCTTATTAGTGCCGACAGCCCTCTGCTATCTTGCCCAAATGATCACTTTTCAGTTGAAACCTTTGTCCGTGTGTGAGAGTAGCTATTTGACTGAGCCATAGATTGTAATTATGATTTTGTCCTATTGATCTCCACACACGTACATCAATCACTTATAGCTGATTTCTCACCATTCACTAAGCATTACAATCCAAAAGGGATTTTTAAAATATAATCGGCCAACAATAACCTCGTATTGTAAAAAATAATTTGAATTTCTGAGCAATTAAGAAGTTGAATGATTTTGGTAACAATTTTTTCAGCAATTGTTATGCTGAAGGAGGCAATTTGACCCATTGTGCCAAACGAACATCATTGCTTAGTGTCAATCTCCTGCTTTCTCCCCATTCCCTTGCACATTATTTCCGCCCAAATGATCATCCTGTGTCCTCCTGAATGCCTCAGTTGAACCTGCCTCCATGACACTTGTAGGCAGTGCATGTCATACCTTATTTACTGTGTTTTAAAAAAAAATTCTCGCATCACCCTTGCTTCTTTTATTTATCACTTTAAATGAAATCATAAGAAATATGAACAGGAGCAGGCTGCTCTGTCCTTTTGACTTTGCTGTGCTATTCGATAGAATCATGCTGATCTGACAACTCCTAACATGAACTTTCCTGCCTTTTCACCTTTGATTTCCCTACTAATCAAGAATCTATCTATCTCAACCTTAAATATACACAAGAACTGGGCTCCCACAGCTTTCTGTGGTAAAGAGTTCCAAAGATCCTCTTAGAAATGAAACTCTTCCCCATCTCAGTCTTAAAATGGCACTTCTTTATTCCGAGTATCCTCTCACCATTTACCCTGTCATGCCCCTTAAGAATTGTATGTGTTTCAAGAAGATCACATCTCATTCTCCGAAATTCCAATGAGTAGAATCCCAACCTGTTAAACGTTTGGTCATAAGACAATCCCTATATACTAGGAATCATCCTAGTGAATATCCTTTGAACTGTCTGCAATGAAATAATTTGTATTTTTAAAGAAGGGGTCAAAACAGTTCTCAGTAAAAATCTGTACCCTCCTGTTCTTGTTCGTTTGATAAGTGGGAGCAACGTCTCCTTTATGTACTCTATCCAGCATGCTTATGACTTTTTGAATGAGATTTTCATCTTCCCTGAATCATCTTCTCTCAAAGGATAACAGTCCCAACTTCTTCTTTAACTTGGTACAGAACTTGTCTTTTGAATGGACTAACTCTCATTGTAAAATCATACATACACAACACTTGTTTCTAAAACATTTCTAAAACTAAGGAAGAAGGAAAGCCTAGTATGATGTGCAAACAATGGGGCAAATCTATATATTATGCTTCATCAGGTATTTTAATTTTAAAGAATAATTCAACATTCAAATCACCGTTCATGATAATGTGTGGCATTTTTGGTCAGGATAATGTGACGTGTCCTGTGTTATTCTACTGATGAATGTATTCTGTAAGGTAACTATTCAGTTACTTATAGAATTTTTAAATTTTACAGTACTGGGGTTTATTCGGCCCATTGGGTCTGGGCCAGCTCCCAAAAGGGCTTGCTACCGAGCTTGTCCCTTTCTCTAGCCCTATCTCCAAAGCCATCTAAATTGATCACTTGCAAATATTTATTCAGCTCTCGTTTGAAACCTTCTATGGAATCAGCCTCCATTACTCTCCCAGGCAGCACACTCCAAATCCTAACAGCTTCTGAACAACAAAGGTTCTCCTCATCCCAATCCTAGTTCTCTCACTGACAATCTTGATTCCGTCTACTGACGTGCCAACTATTGGAAATAGAATATGCTGTGAAAATTGTTCATAATTTTGAAGACTTTAATAACACCACCTCTTAATCCAAAGCCCAGTTTCACTAATCTTTTCTTGCATCTAAGCTCCCTCATTCCTGGCATTGTTCCAGTAAACCACCTTTGCACTCTCTCCAGGGGCTTTAACATCCGTCCTTAAATAAGGTGCCAAGAACTGAACACAATATCCCAAATGTGGTGTAACCAATTATCTTTAGAGTTGTAGCATCACGTCCTTGCTTTTATATTCTATATCTCTATTTATAAATTTCAGAATCCTATAAGCCTTCCTAACAACGGTTTTAATTTGGCTGGCCACCTTCAGAGAATTATACGCTTGAACGCAAAGGTCCCTCTGCTCCTATACTCCCATCAAAGTTGTACCATTGAGCCAGTTTTGTCTCTTCATATTTCTTTTACCAAAATGCATTACCTCATGTTGCACTGCAATGAAATTCATCTGCCTGGTGTTTACCCATTTGGCCAACTTGTCGATGCCTCTCTAAAGGCATTCAGCACTATCCTAACAGTTCTGCGAATTGAGATATTTTGTCCTCAACACCCATCTCCAAATTATGTATAAACGTCTGAAAAAGTAAGAATCCCAACTCCAATCCCTAGGGAACACCACTTTCAACTCACCTCTCGTCTCAGATATGCTCATCAATATCTACCCTCTGTTTCCTGTCTTTTCGCCAACTTCTAATTCATGCTGCCAAGGACCCAATAATTCCAAACATTTTTAATTTGCTAACCAATCTGCCACATGGCACCATATCAAATGTTTTCTGAAAGTCCAAATATACAACATCCACAGCACTACCCTCATCTACTCCCTGTGTCACCCTATTAAAGAACTCAGTCAAATTTCAGATATGACCTGCTCTTGACAAAGCCATGTTAATTGTCTAGTATTAGCTTATGTATCTCCAAGTCTACGTTTATCTTGTCCTATAGTATGGCCTCTATCATTTTTCACCACTACTGATGTCAAGCTGACAGGTCTATAGTTTCCTGGTTACCCCTTTCTTAGACAATAGTGTTACATTTGCAGTTCCCTATGACTAATTCTTTGTTCAGAGAGGCCTGGAAAATATCTGTAAGTGGTTGTCCGGGTTGCTGCCTTAGCCTTTCAGCAATCTAGGATGCATCCCACCCACCTGATGACTTCTCTATCTGGAGTGCTGCTAGCTTATTTAGCACTTCTTTATCTATTGCTATACAGCTCAAGACCAACATTTTCAACTGGACCATTGTCACCATCATTTAATTTGATAATGGCAGAAACAAGGTATTAATTTAGTATTTCTATCATACCCTTCGCTTCAGTGAGCTGTCTACCCTGCTTGTTCTTTATGGGCTTCACACTATCCATCACTAATCTTTTACTATTAATATGTTTGAAGTACATTTCACTATTTAGTTTAGCACAACCTGCCATCCTTTCCTCATGCTTCTTCTTAGCCTTCCTTATTCCAGCCTTAGCCTCTGTTCTGCTTTTGAGATACCATTCCTGATTTCTACTGCTATTATTATTATTATGGTATACATCATATTCCTCCTTTTTCTTCCTTATTTTCTCATTAATATCCTTAGCCACCCATGGTGGTCTAGCTTTGGATACACCATATTTATTTCTCATGATATAAACCTAGATTGCACCCTATTCATCTTTCTTTTGAAAGTTTCCATTTTTCATCCACTGTTTTATCCACCAAAATGCATTTCCAATCAACCTGCTCCAGTTTAAATTTTAGACCCCTAAAATCTGCCCTATGCCAATCTGGAATCTTAATTTATGACCGATTTTATCCTTTTCCAACTCAATATTGAATCTAAACCTGTTTATTTGGTGATGGATTCGTGCATGTTGTGATCAGTTGAGGCTTAGTTGATCTTTGGGCTACAGACCCCAGTTCATGATGAATGTTCTAGCTTTTATTCTATTTAGGTGGAATTACTGGCCACAGTTTGAATGGTAATTATGCTGTTTTCACAGTGGCAGAGATGGAAGACTAACTAAAACGTGTTTAAGATGAAGAAAGGATGATAGAGTAGAGCATTTCTTCTACTGGAGGGGTCTAAAATAAGTGGATATGTACATAAGGTGAAATGCAAGATATATCTAGGACATAGCATTAACAAACGCTTCCAGGACAAAATTGTGAAACTTTGCAACACATAATCTGAGTTGGTAATTGCAGCAAAACCTTTGCTTATTTGAAGGTGAACACCTCAATTTGGGCTGTTGCCTCTGTTTTCTGGTCACTTTGAGTAACACGTAAATGAGTTGGGAGTGAATGAAATTAATTTTCTAATAATATTACTTTCTCAGATACAACACCCTCTAATGCTGTGCATTGGTGCAATTCATTCTGTGCCAAAGTGAATATTCCTGTTTTAAATTATGAACAAATTTCACTCCCTTGCTCTATAGAAGTTCTGTACATGGATTGCATAATCAGTTGGCAAACATCCAATGAGCTCCATTCAAGCTCTGCTTTAGATTGAGCTGCTTAGGCAGTAGGATGGTTAAAATTATATTTGTTGAATGGAGTCTGCCATCCCTATGCAGTGTAGTCTGTGAAATGCAGTCCAGCCCTGTCTTGACAACTGTTTCTAAGTTGAAATTCCATTTTTGTTTAGTTAGTGAAAAACCAGTCTCCGTATGAGGTTATCATAACAACACTGGCCTTTCATCTCTCCCTCTCCAGCTGAGCTCATTCTACTTGCAATGTTTTTATTCCTCTTTGCCCATATTTGAATGGTTGCCAACCAGGAAGGTTTAAAGCTGCAGTGTTTTTGATTTCAGCTAAATATCTTCATAGTCTGATGTTTAGCAAGAGGAGACCGAGCACTTTCCGACTGTTGTACAACTTTGGAGAGGCCTGAAGATAAATTCACCATGGTTCAGTGAAGAGTGCCAAGCGTTGCACCTGGCATACATAAAAATATGGTGACATCCTGGTGAAGTTACAACACAAGGCATGTAAAACACCCAAGTAAAAGAAAGGGCTGTGTGATTCCACATCTGTGGATCAAATCTAAACTCTGCAGCCCCACCTCATCCAGTTGTGAATAGTGGTGGACAACTAAAAATACTCTCTGGAAGAGGAATCTGTCCAAACATCTCCATCCCCAGTGATCCAGCAGCCCACAACATCAGTGCAAAAAATAAAGCTGAATCTATGCAAAAGCACCTGGTGGGTGACTCACCTCAGTCTCCTCCTGAAGTCTCTAGCATCACAGAACCCAGTCTTCAGCCAATTCGATTCCAGTCCACGATACCAGAAAATGGCTCAAGGCACTGGATACTGCAATGTCAGTGGGTCATGACAATATTCTGACAATGGTACTGAAGACTTGTGCTCTGCAACTTGCAGTACCCCTCGCCTTTGATACAGCTACAATACTGACATCTATCTGAAAATTTGGAAAATAAGATTATGTATTTCCTATGTGCAAAAAGCAGGACAAATCCAACCCAGCCAATTCTAGACCCATCAATCAGCTCCCAATCTTCAATCAAGTAATGGACAAGTTAGTCAGTAGTGCAGCAGTTGCTGAGAAATACCCTGCTCACTGACGCTCAATTTGGGTTTCTTGAAGGCCTCAGCTCCTGACCTCATTACTGCCTTGATTCAAATATGAGCATAAGGCAGCTCCCCACCACCTTGTCTTGGGCAATTTCTAAACAAATATTTTGTGTCAGTATTTACTGTGCAAGCCAGTATTTGGAAACCAGGGAACCTGGAGAAATAAATATTGATGTCTTGAGAAGAGTTTATTTTGTCGAAGTGAAGGTGCTGGACGTCTTAATACACATAAGTAGATAAATCCCTGAGATATGATCAGGTATTTCCCAGAACTTTGTGGGAAGCTAGGGAAGAGATTGTTAGACCCCTTGCTGAGATATTTGTATCATCAAAAGCCATGGGTGAGATGTCTGAAGACTGGAGGTTGGCTAACATTGTCTATTGTCTAAATAATGGCACAATAGGTGCAAGAGTAGGCCATTCTGCCCTTTGAGCCTGCACCACCATTCAATATGATCATGGCTGATCATCCTTAATCAGTATCCTGTTCCTGCCTTATCTCCATAACCCTTGATTCCACTATCCGTGAGAGCTCTATCCAACTCTTTCTTAAATGAATCCAGAGACTGGGCCTCCACTGCCATCTGGGGCAGAGCATTCCACACAGCCACCACTCTCTCGGTGAAAAAGTTTCTCCTCATCTCTGTCCTAAATGGTCTAGCCCGTATTTTTCAGCTGTGTCCTCTGGTTCGGCACTCACTCATCAGCGGAAACATGTTTCCTGCCTCCAGAGTGTCCAATCCTTTAATAATCTTATATGTCTCAATCAGATCCCCTCTCAGTCTTCTAAACTCAAGGGTATACAAGCCCAGTTGCTCCAGTCTTTCAATGTAAGGTAGTCCCGCCATTCCAGGAATTGACTTCATGAACCTACACTGTACTCCCTCAGTAGCCAGAATGTCTTTCCTCAAATTTGGAGATCAGAACTGCACACAGTACTCCAGGTGTGGTCTCACCAGGGCCCTGTACAGCTGCAGAAGAACCTCTTTGCTTTTATACTCAATCCCTCTTTATGAAGGCCAGCATGCTATTAGCCTTCTTCACTACCTGCTGTACCTGAATGCTTACCTTCATTGACTGGTGTACAAGAACACCCAGATTTCTTTGTACTGCCCCTTTACCTAAATTGATTCCATTTAGGTAGTAATCTGCCTTCCTGTTCTTGCCACCAAAGTGGACAACTATACATTTATCCACATTAAACTGCATCTGCCATGCATCGAACCACTCACCTATCCTGTCCAGGTCACCCTGTAATCTCCTAACATCCTCCTCACATTTCACCCTGCCACCCCAGCTTAGTATCATCAGCAAATTTGCTAATGTTATTACTAATGTGTTGCTGGTTAAAGCACAACAGATGAGGCAGCATCCAAGGAACAGGAAATTCGACGTTTCGGGCCAGAGCCCTCAATCAGGAATGAGGAGAGTGTGCCAGGCAGGCTAAGATAAAAGGTAGGGAGGAGGGACTTGGGGGAGGGGCGATGGAGATGTGATAGGTGGAAGGAGGTCAAGGTGAGGGTGATAGGCCAGAGTGGGGTGGGGGCGGAGAGGTCAGGAAGAAGATTGCAGGTTAGGAGGACGGTGCTGAGTTGAGGGAACCGACTAAGACAAGGTGGGGGGAGGGGAAATGAGGAAACTGGAGAAATCTTGAGTTCATTCCTTGTGGTTGGAGGGTTCCCAGGCGGAAGATGAGGCGCTCTTCCTCCAATCGTCGTGTTGTTATGTTCTGCCAATGGAGGAGTCCAAGGACCTGCATGTCCTCGGTGGAGTGGGAGGGAGAGTTAAAATGTTGAGCCACGGGGTGGTTGGGTTGGTTGTTCCGGGCGTCCCAGAGGTGTTCCCTGAAGCGTTCCGCAAGTAGGCGGCCCGTCTCCCCAATATAGAGGAGGCCACATCGGGTGCAGCGGATGCAATAGATGATGTGTGTGGAGGTGCAGGTGAATTTGTGGCAGATATGGAAGGATCCCTTGGGGCCTTGGAGAGAAGTAAGGGAGGAGGTGTGGGCGCAAGTTTTACATTTCCTGCGGTTGCAGGGGAAGGTGCCTGGAGTGGAGGTTGGGTTTGTGGGGGGTGTGGACCTGATGAGGGAGTCACGAAGGGAGTGGTCTTTGCGGAACGCTGATATGGGAGGGGAGGGAAATATATCCCTGGTGGTGGGGTCAGATTGGAGGTGGCGGAAATGGCGGCGGATGATACGCTGTATACGGAGGTTGGTGGGGTGGTAGGTGAGAACCAGTGGGGTTCTATCTTGGTGGCGGTTGGAGGGGCGGGGCTCAAGGGCGGAGGAGCGGGAAGTGGAGGAGATGCGGTGGAGGGCATCGTCGATCACGTCTGGGGGGAATCTGCGGTCCTTGAAGAAGGAGGCCATCTGGGCTGTACGGTATTGGAACTGGTCCTCCTGGGAGCAGATGCGGCGGAGACGAAGGAATTGGGAATATGGGATGGCGTTTTTGCAGGGGGCAGGGTGGGAGGAGGTGTAGTCCAGGTAGCTGTGGGAGTCAGTCGGTTTATAGTAGATGTCTGTGTTGAGTCGGTCGCCCGAGATAGAAATGGAAAGGTCTAGGAAGGGGAGGGAGGAGTCTGGGTGAATTTGAGGTCGGGATGGAAGGTGTTGGTAAAGTTGATGAACTGTTCAACCTCCTCGTGGGAGCACGAGGCAGCGCCGATACAGTCATCGATGTAGCAGAGGAAAAGGTGGGGGGTGGTGCCAGTGTAGCTGCGGAAGATGGACTGTTCCACATATCCTATGAAGAGACAGGCATAGCTGGGGCCCATGCGGGTGCCCATGGCAACTCCTTTAGTTTGGAGGAAGTGGGAGGATTGAAAAGAGAAGTTATTCAGGGTGAGGACCAGTTCAGTCAGTCAAAGGAGGGTGTCAGTGGAAGGGTACTGGTTGGTGCGGCGGGAAAGGAAGAAGCGGAGGGCTTTGAGTCCTTCGTGATGGGGGATGGAGGTGTACAGGGACTGGATGTCCATCGTGAAGATAAGGCGTTGGGGACCGGGGAGGCGAAAATCATGGAGGAGGTGGTGGGCGTGGGTGGTGTCCCGAATGTAGGTGGGGAGTTCTTGGACTAAAGGGGACAGAACCGTGTCGAGGTACGTGGAGATGAGTTCGGTGGGTCAGGAGCAGGCTGAGACAATGGGTCGGCCGGGGCAGTCAGGTTTGTGGATTTTGGGCAGGAGGTAGAAGCGGGCGGTGCGGGGTTGTGGGACTATGAGGTTGGAGGCGGTAGATGGGAGATCCCCTGAGGTGATGAGGTTATGGATGGTCTGGAAGATGATGGTTTGGTGGTGGGAGGTGGGGTCATGGTCAAGGGGGCAATAAGAGGAGGCGTCCGCGAGCTGGCGTTTGGCCTCAGCGGTATAAAGGTCGGTGCGCCAAACTACTACCGCGCCTTCCTTGTCTGCCGGTTTGATGGTGAGGTTGGGGTTGGAGCGGAGGGAGTGGAGGGCTGCACGTTCTGAGGGTGAGAGGTTGGAGTGGGGGAGAGGGGTGGACAGGTTGAGTCGGTTAATGTCGCAGCGGCAGTTGGCTATAAATAGATCGAGGGCAGGTAAGAGGCCAGCACGGGATGTCCAGGTGGATGGGGTGTGTTGGAGGCAGGAGAAGGGGTCGTCAGGGGGTGGGCGGGAGTCTTGGTTGTAAAAGTAGGCACGGAGGCGAAGGCGGCGGAAGAATTGTTCAATATCTCGCCGCGTGTTGAACTTATTGATCCGAGGGCGTAGGGGAATGAAGGTGAGGCCTCTGCTGAGGACTGATCTTTCATCCTTAGAGAGGGGGAGGTCTGGAGGGATGGTGAAGATCCGGCAAGGTTGGGAGCTAGGACCTGGTGTGGGACTGGAGTTGGGAGTGGGGGCCATCGTGAAGATAAGGCATTGGGGACCGGGGAAGCGAAAATCATGGAGGAGGTGGAGGGCGTGGGTGGTCCCTGTACACCTCCATCCCCATCACAAAGGACTCAAAGCCCTCCGCTTCTTCCTTTCCCACCGCACCAACCAGTACCCTTCCACTGACACCCTCCTTCGACTGACTGAACTGGTCCTCACCCTGAATAACTTCTCTTTTCAATCCTCCCACTTCCTCCAAACTAAAGGAGTTGCCATGGGCACCCGCATGGGCCCCAGCTATGCCTGTCTCTTCGTAGGATATGTGGAACAGTCCATCTTCCGCAGCTACACTGGCACCACCCCCCACCTTTTCCTCCGCTACATCGATGACTGTATCGGCGTTGACTCGTGCTCCCACGAGGAGGTTGAACAGTTCATCAACTTTACCAACACCTTCCATCCCGACCTCAAATTCACCTGGACTGTCTCAGACTCCTCCCTCCCCTTCCTAGACCTTTCCATTTCTATCTCGGGCGACCGACTCAACACAGACATCTACTATAAACCGACTGACTCCCACAGCTACCTGGACTACACCTCCTCCCACCCTGCCCCCTGCAAAAACGCCATCCCATATTCCCAATTCCTTCGTCTCCGCCGCATCTGCTCCCAGGAGGACCAGTTCCAATACCGTACAGCCCAGATGGCCTCCTTCTTCAAGGATCGCAGATTCCCCCCAGACGTGATCGACGGTGCCCTCCACCACATCTCCACTTCCCGCTCCTCCGCCTTTGAGCCCCGCTCCTCCAACCGCCACCAAGATAGAACCCCACTGGTTCTCACCTACCACCCCACCAACCTCCGTATACAGCGTATCATCCGCCGTCATTTCCGCCACCTCCAAACGGGCCCCACCACCAGGGATATATTTCCCTCCCCTCCCATATCAGCGTTCCGCAAAGACCACTCCCTTCGTGACTCCCTCATCAGGTCCACACCCCCCACAAACCCAACCTCCACTTCTGGCACCTTCCCCTGCAACCGCAGGAAATGTAAAACTTGCGCCCACACCTCCTCCCTTACTTCTCTCCAAGGCCCCAAGGGATCCTTCCATATCTGCCACATATTCACCTGTACCTCCACACACATCATCTATTGCATCCGCTGCATCTGATGTGGCCTCCTCTATATTGGGGAGACGGGCCGCCTACTTGCGGAACGCTTCAGGGGACACCTCTGGGACGCCCGGACCAACCAACCCAACCACCCGTGGCTCAACACTTTAACTCTCCCTCCCACTCCACCAAGGACATGCAGGTCCTTGGACTCCTCCATCGGCAGAACATAACAACACGACGGTTGGAGGAAGAGCGCCTCATCTTCCGCCTGGGAACCCTCCAACCACAAGGAATGAACTCAGATTTCTCCAGTTTCCTCATTTCCCTTCCCCCCGCCTTGTCTTAGTCGGTTCCCTCAACTCAGCACCGTCCTCCTAACCTGCAATCTTCTTCCTGACCTCTCCGCCCCCACCCCACTCCGGCCTATCACCCTCACCTTGACCTCCTTCCACCTATCACATCTCCATCGCCCCTCCCTCAAGTCCTTCCTCCCTACCTTTTATCTTAGCCTGCCTGGCACACTCTCCTCATTCCTGATGAAGGGCTCTGGCCCGAAACGTCGAATTTCCTGTTCCTTGGATGCTGCCTAACCTGCTGTGCTTTAACCAGCAACACATTTTCAGCTCTGATCTCCAGCATCTGCAGACCTCACTTTTTACTCTAATGTTATTACTAATACCATCTTCTATATCATTAACATATATTGTAAAAAGCTGCGGTCCCAGCACTGATCCCTGCGGTACCTCACTGGTCAATGCCTGCCATTCCGAAATGGAGCTGTTCATCACTACTCTTTGTTTCCTATCAGCCAACCAACTTTCAATCCAAGTTAGTACTTTGCCCCCAATACCATGCGCCCTAAATTTGCTCACTAACCTCCTATGTGGGACTTTATCAAAAGCTTTCTGAAAGTCCAGGTGCACTACATCTACTGGATCTCCCTTGTCTATCTTCAGAGTTACATCCTCAAAAAATTCCAGAAGATTAGTCAAGCATGATTTCCCCTTCATAAATCCATGCTGACTCTGACCTACCCTGTTACTACTATCCAGATGTGTTGTAATTTCATCCTTTATAACGGACTTCAGCATCTTTCCCACCACTGAGGTCAGACTAACTGGCCTATAATTTCCTGCTTTCTCTCTCCCACCTTTCTTAAAAAGTGGTACAACATTAGCCACCCTCCAATCCACAGGAACTGATCCCGAATCTATCGAACTCTGGAAACTAATCACCAACGCATCCACGATTTCTCGAGCTACCTCCTTCAGTACCCTGGGATGTACACTATCTGGCCCTGGGGATTTATCAACCTTCAGACCTAACAGTCTCTCCAACACAAAATCCTGGCAAATATAGATTCCCTTAAGTTCAGGTCCTTCAGCCACTGTTACCTCAGGGAGATTGCTTGTGTCTTCCCCAGTGAACACAGATCTGAAGTAACAATTCAATTCTTCTGCCATTTCTTTGTTCCCCGTAATATATTCCCCTGTTTAAAGGCTACGAGGAAAAACCAGGGAACTAAAGACCAGTGAGCCTTACATCACAGGTGGAATGTTCTTGGGGGATTCTGAAAGACAGGATTTACATATGTTTGGAAAGGCAAGGACAGATTGGGGCTGTCAGCATGGTTTTCTATATGGGAAATAATGTCTCACTAACCTGTTTGAGTTTTTTGAAGAGGTGGCAAAGAATATTGGATGAAGGCAGAGCGGTAGGCGTTGTCGGTATGGACTTCAGCAAAGCGTTCAATAGGGTTCCGTGTGGTAGACTGGTTAATAAGGTTAGATTATCTGGGATTCAGGGGGAGCTAGTTAATTGGATACAAAATTGACTTAAAAATAGGAGACAGAGGGCTATGGTGGAGGGTTGTTTTTGGATTGGAGGCTTGTGACCAGTGGTGTAGCATGAGGATCACTACTGGATCCACTGCTTCTCATCGCATATAATAATGATTTGGATGCAAATATAGGAGGTTTGGTTAGTAAGTTTGCAGATAACACCAAAATACGTAGTGTAGGTAGACAGTGCAGAATATTATCTCAATACATCGGGATAATGATCAGGTGGGCCAATATGCCACGGAATGGCAAGTGGAATTTAATTTAGATAAATGAGAGGTGTTCCATTTTGGAAAGATAAACCAGGACAGGACATACATAGTTAATGGTACGACCCTGGGGAGTGTTGCCAAACAGGAAAGCAGGTACATAGTTCGTTGAAAGTAGATTTGCAGATAGACAGGGTGGTGAAGAAGGCATTTGGCACACTTGCCTTCAAAGTTTGTGAAAAAATTTGTAGCTCGGGTGCTCGTTGTTGTGGTTCTGTTCACCGTGCTGGGAATTTGTGTTGTTGATATCAACAAACATATCGACCTGGACCCAATATACCGACCACTGCAGTGGACAGTTGAAACTGACAATCGGAAGCGGCAGAGAAAAACCACTATAAATGCCAGAGGAAACATCACAGAAGCGCTTCACAGGAGGCTCCCAAGCACTGAGGATGTCACCTAGATAGGGGACGAAACGTCTGCAACACAAATTCCCAGCACGGCAAACAGAACCACAACACTTGCCTTCATCGGTCAGTGCATTGGGTATAGGAGTTGGGATGTCATATTGTGGCTGTATAGGACTTTGGTGAGCCACTTTTGGAATATTGTAAGCAATTCTGGTCACCCTTCTATAGGAAGTTAAACCTGAGAGGGTTCAGGAAAGATGTACAAAGATCTTGCTGGGACTGGAGGGTTTGAGTTGTAGGGAAATGCTGAGGCTATTTTCCCTACAGTATTGCAGGCTGAGGTGTAAATGTATAGAGGTTTATAAAACAATGAGGGGCATGGATAAGGTGAATAGCTACAGTCTGTTCCCAATTTAGGGGAGTTCAAAAATAGATGGCTTAAGGTTAAGGTGAGAGGGAAAAGATTTAAAAGGGATCAAAGGGACCATGATTTCATTCAGGGATGGTAGATGTCAGGAATGAGCTGTCAGAGGAAGTGGTTAAGGCTGATACAATGACCACATTTAGAAGGCATCTGGATGGGTAAATGAATAGGAAGGGTTTAGATGGATATGGGCCAAATGCTGGTAAATGGAACTAGGTCAGATTGGGATGTTTGTTTAGTGTGGATGAGTTGGAATGAAGGGTCTGTTTTCCATGCTTTATAATTATAAAAAATATACCTTTGTCACCTAGTTTATCTGTCATTTTAACTTATCCTTCAATCTCTTTGCTGTCTAAAAATGTGTCCAACTCCACTTTGAGTCCATTTTAATCATCTCCATGTTAATTTATTTCACAAGTCTGTTATTTGGAATGAAGAGTTTATTTTGCTCTCTTTTACGATTTTCATTCTTACGTGCATCAAGAATAATCTTGTAATTTCCATTCATCATTTTATTTTGTAAAAAGGAGTGAACGGAATGCACAGGAGCTCTTTTGCTCAAGTCTAGAAATTCAAATGCAAGAAAACCTTTGTGTAATATTCTTCCTCATTCCTCTGTCACTTTGTCTGCCAGAAATCAAGTTACGTTTGGTTGCACGATCTGCATTCATTAACTCCCTAACCAAGACATGTATTCACTTGTAATATGTTAAAACGAGAGCTCCTGTGGCGTAGTTCTGGCTCAGAACGTCCAATTCAAATCCCATCAACCCCAGTCATGTCCCACAACATATCTGAATAGATTGATTAAGAATATCTTGAACTAAATTCCTGTTCCAGTTTTTCTCCTTAGCTTGAGTTGGTCTTCCACTTTTGCTTTTCAACATTTCTAAGGATCCCAGTTTTCATCGTGCCTTCTAACATGATTTCTGTTTACTTTGTGGTGTATCCTGTTCAGAATATTTCCAATACATTGCAGTGACCAGGACTGTGGAGTACACTGGTTGGATAATGTTATGTATAAGTTCTTATTCATTGCTTCCTAATATTTCTAAGGTTTATTTTTACTGTAGTCACACACTCTACTGCCAATGTCAATTAACAGTCAGAAATACCACATTCTTCTTGTTCTGCCTCAGTGTGATTTCTTTACCCATTCCACCTTTGCACTTGTCCACATTGTAATGACTTGTTAGTTTTATATCAAACTTTTAGTTGTCCCAGTTCTTGGATTTAAGTCTTGGAAATCAAATTAGATTGAATGTTAGCCTGGCATGTTCCCAGCAATTCCATCCACTTGCTCGTGGACACGAACCAACAGGATCAAATCATTCTTAAATTTATCTTTATGTTTAAGTTTTAGACATTATGTCTCATTGAAGAAGTTTGTTTTAAGTGTTTGCAAGAATTTTTCTTTCTTGAGGACTTTTACTGCACCCAACATTCATCTGTATGTGTGACCAATGAAATTTAAATTGCAAAACCAAGTTTAGTTTAGTCAAATAATGTCTGCAAGGAAATTGGAGATTATCTTTCACATGCGACTTTGATTTAAGTCCAGCTGTAATTTCCTGCAATGGATTACTCTGCAATGTGTTCTTTTGTTTATTTTATTTTCTTGCTTGCTTTCTCTTTATGCCTCCCCTGTCTATAGTTACCATTTGGATTGAAATCTTTGCTTAGGCTTATGTAGCAGTACTTCTGAGAAAATACTAGAAACTAGATCCAACTCAGTCAGCATTCTTTATTCTGAATATTCTGTGTTCTCAAGATTGCCTTTTTCATTATGATTATTAGTTTTGCTGGCTCATTAAGTTGCCTGAATTTTCAAGTGTTTTGAAAGACTTTTCAAATAAACCGTTCTTCATGTCTACATATTCCAAAAGCTCTACTAGTCACTAAAACCAAACTACTGCGTATTTATAGCTATTCTGAATTAATTCACTCTTAGAAACCATTTAGTGCCACATTTATAAACTGATTTTGATTTTGACGATACTATAAAAGACTTGTGCTGTCTCGTGCACTTCATCACACAAAGAACAGTCCATCACTTTGATTCTTTTATTCTTATTCATTCAGTGGACATTGTATACTCATGACATCACCATCTTGTATCACTGAAACATGAGTGTTACATGATCTTTACCAACAGATGTAGACATGAAACAAGGCTGGAAGGGAAAGCCTACGCATACTTTTGCTTTTTGAAATTTAAACCTTTAAAACCAGTTATGTTAACATGGATGGAATCTAATTACTATTAAATGAATGTAAAAATTTGAAATTCCAGTACAGTCATATTTTCCACAATCCTAAATGGTTTGGCAAATATATTTGCTGCATGTTTCTTCACTAACTTTATTTGTGAAATTGTTGTTTCCGGTAGTCAATATTCTCTAGGATGATGTCTTATTGCTAATTGAAAACTGGCAAAATCTTGCCCTTTAGAAGTAATTTTTAAAAATAATTCATTCATTGATTATGGGCAGCATTGGTAAGGCTCTTATAAACAATATTTAATTGACTTTAAGAAGGTAGTGGTGTGCAATTGTCTTTAGCAATGTAACCTGTGTGGTAAAGGTACTTGCACAGATCTGTTAGGTTGGGTGTTCCAGGGTTTTCAGAGCGTAGTAAAGGAACTGTAATATATTTCCAAGACAAGATTGAGTATGACTTGGAAGGGGTGGGTTTCTATGTGGTAGGTGCCAATGTTCTGCTCGGTGGTAGAGGCATGAGTTTGGAAATTGTTATCAATTTAGCCTTGGGAAGTAGCTGTAGTGTCTGTTCTGAATGGTACTTACTGCTGCCACATGGTGGAGGTCATGCATGTTCAATGTAAATTTAGGGTGCCAGGTAAGTGGGCTGCTTTGTTCTGGATGGTATTGAATTTCTTGAGAATTGTTGGAGCTGCATTCTGGCAAATGGAAAGCATTTGGTTCCAACCTGAAATGTCAACTTCCCTGCTCTTCAGATGCTGCTTGACCTGCTGTGCTTTTTCTGGCTCTACACTTTATTAAAACTGGAAAGCATTCCATCAGATGGTGGATCAAGTTTGGAGAAGTAAGGATGTCAGGAGTTCAGTTACCCACTGCAGAATTCCCAGTTTCTGACTTACTATAATCCAACAAATGTACAGGGAGTGCAATCTAGATCCTAACTACTCAGTGTGGTAAAGTTTCTCCTTGTGTTATTGGTCTGGCTGGTTTACTTAAATTTTCTGCCAATGCTTGTCCCGAGGATAGCGTAGCTGGCAGATTTAGTGATGATAATTTGATTATTAATTAGTTGGGTCTGGGGGAATTGCCCTGAGGAAGTTCTGAAATGATGTCATGATACTGAAATGTTTGATTAAAAGTTTGTTCTTCAGTGATGTTAACATATAATCTCCATATTTAACCACAAAATGGTATCGACTTACATTTCTCTACATTAAACTTTACCTGCCACCTATCTGCCCTGTTACCCACTTGTCACTGTATTTTTGAGGTTCTATACTTTCCTCAGTTTACAGTGTCTCCAGGTTTTGCATCATCTGCAAAGTTTGAAATTGACCCTGTACTCCAAGGTCGAGATCACTAATATTCATCAAGAAAAAGCACTCGGGACACTCGACTGCAAACTTTCTCACAGCCTAAAATAACATCCACTGCCATTAATATAAAGTGGTCATAATCACGGTGGACCACTGAGGTGAGAGCTACTCTCTCACTATGGAGAGATGATGGTGGTGGATTTAACTTGTGGGTCACAATGACTCACGCGAAGAACAAGGTTGAGAGGTGAGACCTTCATGACGACCTCAGCTGGTACAGAAATTGACTTGTGCATGCTGTTGCCTTCACTTTGCATGCAAACCAGCCATCCAGCCAACCGAGCAAACTAACATATTAACATTACTGTCTTTCTTAGCACCTCATCAATTTTGAATCCATGTTGCTACTGTCCCTTTCATTTCTGAAGCTCTAACTTTGCTCTTTAATCTATTGTGGCATTATAATAAACATCTTTCAGCAGTCCTTGTACACAACATCAAGAGCGTTACCTTTGCCAACCCTCTCTAAATAACTCTTACCAGGTTTATAAAGAAATTTGTCTTTGACTAAAACCATGCTGGCTTTCCTTAATTAAACCATTTGACCATGCGACTATTCATTCTATTCCAAATGATTGCTTCTAGAAGTTTCCCCAACACCGAAGATGATCTGTAATTACTGGGCTAATCCTTAATTATTTTTGTACATCGATGTAATAATGTTTGTGGTCCTGTGGCACTACTCGCAAGTCTAACGAAGATAGAAAAATTATGAAAGTGCTTTCAGAAATTTTGTGGTTGCCTTGATAGACTTGATCCTGTTCTGGTGACTTTTCAACTATTACCAGTCTATCGAATGCCACCTCCTAATCAATTTTGAATTTATCTAGTGACTGAAGTTTCTCTTCTTTCACCATGGACTGAGTAACACCTGCTTCCTTGATAAAGACACATGTAAAGTATTTTGTAAAAGCCTCAGTCATGTCCCTTGACCCTAAGTGTAAAGCCCCTCTTTAGCCACTAATCACTTATTCCTCCTTTTACCCCATAAGTGCTTGTAGAAGACTTTGGGACTTTCTCATAGAGTCATAGAGATGTACAGCATGGAAACAGACCCTTCGGTCCAATCTGTCCACGCCGACCAGATATCCCAACTCAAACTAGTCCGACCTGCCGGCACTTGGCCAATATCCCTCCAAACCCTTCCTATTCATATACCCATCCAAATGCCTCTTAAATGTTGCAATTGTACCAGCCTCCACTACATCCTCTGGCAGCTCATTCCATACACGTACCACCCTCTGCGTGAAAACGTTGCCCCTTAGGTCTCTTTTATATCTTTCCCCTCTCACCCTAAACCTATGCCCTCTAGTTCTGAACTCACTGATCCCAGGGAAAATACTTTGTCTTTTTATCCTATCCATGCCTCTCATAATTTTATAAACCTCCATAAGGTCACCCCTCAGCCTCCAATACTCCAGGGAAAACAGCCCCAGCCTGTTCAGCCACTCCCTATAGCTCAAATCCTCCAACTCTGGCAACATCGTTGTAAATCTTTTCTGAACCCTTTCAAGTTTCACAACATCTTTCCGATAGGACGGAGACCAGAATTGCACCCAATATTCCAATAGTGGCCTAACCAATGTCCTATACAACCACAACATGACCTCCCAACTCCTGTACTCAATACTCTGACCAATAAAGGAAAGCATACCAAACGCCTTCTTCACTATCCTACCTATCTGCGACTCCACTTTCAAGGAGCTATGAACCTGCACTCCAAGGCCTTTTTGTTCAGCAACACTCCCGAGGACCTTACCATTAAGTGTATAAGTCCTCCGAAGATTTGCTTTCCCAAAATGCAGCACCTCGCATTTATCTGAATTAAACTCCATCTGCCACTTCTCAGCCCATTGGCCCATCTGGTCCAAATCCTGTTATAAACTGAGGTAACCCTCTTTGCTGTCCACTACCCCTCCAATTTTAGTGTCATCTCAAACTTACTAACTCTACCTCTTATGCTCGCATCCAAATCAATTTATGTAAATGACAAGAAGTAGAGGGCCCAGCACCGATCCTTGTGGCACTCCACTGGTCACAGGCCTCCGGTCTGAAAAACAACCCTCCACCACCACCCTCTGTCTTCTACCTTTGAGCCAGTTCTGTATCCAAATGGCTAGTTCTTCCTTTATTCCATGAGATCTAACCTTGCTAATCAGTCTCCCATGGGGAACCTTGTCGAACGCCTTACTGAAGTCCATATAGAATCATATCTACTGCTCTGCTCTCCTCAATCTTCTTTTTTACTTCTTCAAAAAAACTCAATCAAGTTTGTGAGACATGATTTCCCAGCATAAAGCCACGTTGATTATCCCTAATCAGTTCTGGCCTTTCCAAATACATGTACATCCTGTCCCTCAGGATTCCTCCAACAACTTGCCCACCACTGAGGTCAGGCTCATTGATCTCTAGTTCCCTGGCTTGTCTTTACCACCCTTCTTAAACAGTGACATGACATTTGCCAACCTCCAGTCTTCTGGCACCTCACCTGTGACTATCGATGATACAAGTATCTCAGCAAGAGGCCCAGCCATCACTTCTTTAGCTTCCCACAGAGTTTTCGGGTACACCTGATCAGGTCCTTTTATGTTAGCCACTCTTATTTTGCTCTTTTACTTCACTTCTGAACTTTCAATATTCAACCAGGTTCTCAGTTGTGTTTTTGATTTGACACCCATCATAAGCTCACTTTATCTTAATTTCTATCTTTTACATCCACTATCTTCAAGAGTTTTTGCCATTCCCTTTTGAGGGAATATATTTTGACTGTGCTCAGACTATTTCTTCGTTGAAGCAAGCACATTATTCAGTTAGAGTTTTTCTCACCAATCTTTTGCTGCAGTTTGTCTGGTCCAGCTCCATTCTTGCCCTCTCCCCTACTTAATTATTTTTATTCTTGATTTTCATTTTTTATTTTACAACCTAATCCTCAACCTTGGATACAATGATCACTGTCCCCTAAATGATCTATCTGGCCGACTTCATTTCCAACTTTACCTGTATCTTTTCTTTTTGAACTGGATCTGTACCCCTGTAGAAGATTTTCCCTGAGTTCAATCCGGGAATGTTTTCCCTTCATGCTACCACATCCCCTCTACATTTGGAAAGAAAATTCTCCATTAGAATTACTCTTGGATGTTGGCATCTTTGTCTGTAATTTCTCTGTAGATTTGTTGAACCTTCTAGGAAATTCTTTTTCTTCAGCCCTGCAATAGCCTCCTTGATGAATGCTGGCACCTCTCCTCCTTTCCTGTCCTCCCTGAACACCTCGCATCCAGGAATATTTAACACTCAGTCCTGCTCTTCTTTGAGCCTGGACTCATCAGTGTTATAGCCATAACATCATCGTTCCACTTGGCAATCTGCACCAGTAACTCACCAATCTTTTTAACTATACTCTTTGCATTCACGCATATGAACTGTAAGCCTGGTTTAGGATGTTTTAATTTCTGCCCTATTTCAGCACCATCTCTGAACATGTCATTTTCTGCTCTAATGTTTACTATCTCTTCCAGTATTCTGTTCACCCTTTGTGTTCCATTGTGATATTCTCTTGCTTTCTGCATGCCAGGCAAGTTAGTGCTGTTGGATGGGTATAAACTATCAAAATGTCTGCAAGGAACTCAGTCCCGATTCTGTTCAGATGCAGCCCATCTGACTTATACAGGTACCATTGTTCCCAGAGCCAGTCCTAGTGCATCAGAAATCTAAAGACCTCCCTCCTTTACCATCTTTCCAGCTTTACATTTATCCATCTTATTCTTCCAATTCTGGATTCACATGTGAACCTCAGATGAATTTGATCAATTCCTGAAGAATCTGGAGTAATCTGTAATACTAAATCATTCTTGATGATGACAAGTGAAGTCCCCATCCACAGCATGTTCTGTGCCTGTTTTAGACTCAGTCCTTGTCTCAATGTGTTCAATATGGAGGAGTACTGATTCATTTGCTGAGGGACGATGTTAGTGGTAATCAGCAGGAGGGTTTCTTTCTCTTGTTTGACCTGATCCCACACGTTTCTTTTGACGTATTCAAGACTCTCTGTTGTTGTTGTCAGTCTTCGAAATACAAGCTCCTTGAAGGGAAAACCAGAAGTCCTCCTTAATTAATGGAGTAATGAATGGAGTCCTTAATTAATGGGGTAATGCTAATTGGTCTTTGTGTTTAAAAGCTGAGGTTTAGTTGTTTGAAAAATAACTCCATGCTCCTGATCTTTGGCCATCCAGTGCGGAGGGGTGTGAGCAAGTTGGAGGATCTTCATGCGGATCTGCTCCTGGGATTGGCCAAGTTGGCCATCAATAGATTCAGGAATGGAAGGGATCACAATGGCCGATTGCCTGCCCTTCTTCAGAAATGTTAGTGCCTGAGTGTCATTGGAGATGGAGCACAGAATGTCTGTCAATAGTTTCAGTGCTTTTAGAGAAATAGTGATACCACAGGGGTACAGTACCTCATATCCCCTTCCAACTCCATTTTGATTCAGCTTTTTCTGTCTCTCCCTACCTGTCCCTCACCTTTTGTGATGTTACATTGGCTTAATGGGTTCCACATAATCGAACAGTTGGAAAAACACGTGATTTACTAGTGGTTGCTAACAGATTAAATATACCACAGGTGACTTGGTGGAAGGAAAAGCCATCTGATTGGATGTGATGGCACTTCGAGATATAAAGAAAAAAGAGCTGGCTACCTCCTCACTGTCCTTGCTCCATTCCATGTATTGGCTTCTGAACAGGGAAAGATGAAAACTGATGGTTGTTCAAAATCACAGATTTATAATTAAACCCTTGAAAATCTCTGAAAACCTTTTGCTGCCTAATTCAACATATGGATGTTGGTCAATGAAATAGTGATCATCTAGGCCACCCCCTTCTGCATGTATAGTATGGTGTCCCTACTACTACATTGTTTAGCTACTTGGACAGGGCATGTTCAGCGATGGTGATGGAGGTATCTGAGATGTCAACTGAAAGGCTTGAAAATGCCACAATATTTGTGGCACATCTAACCTGAATTTAGTACAGTCTCCAGAAGTTATGATAAGGACTTTGCAGGATCATGGGGCAAATGTTGCACTTGAGTCTAGTGCCTAATTTTGCAATCCTGTCAGGGACATTAACACTTAAAGATAAATCCAAGCACACAGTTATTAATTGATATACCTCAAGATTTCACATATTTAAACTAAAATGTATTTTACTGTGTGTTAGAATTAACCAAAGCAAGTGCCGGACTATTTTTGGAAAAATTGCTGTTGCTGTTGAAGTTTTCATTTTGCAATCATTAGTCAGATGCAAGAACGCCAAAATTTAATAGGAATTACATTTATACTGCATGAGAAATGAGTGCTGATTTTGGCGACTGAACTCTTCTCTCATGCAAATGCATTATTATTCCTTTTCAAATTTGGTATTGTGTCTGTCCCAATGAGTGCAAGATAGAAGTTTCAACAGCATGTCTCTTTCGTCAGTATTCAAGTTCTGTGCTACCAGCTGACAAAAGCAAGGACTATTAACTCTATAATTTATAATTACTTAGTTCTACATATTTATTTCTGCCTAATAATTCACTTGATATATTGCAAAAATGAATATTGGTAATAAGCCCATGGCTGATATGATTGTGAACTTCATTTCACTGTTCCCACCTGTCCCCCATAGCCTTCACCTCCATTGTTGATCTTTCTATCTTAATCTTTAATATAGTCAATCAACTGCTGCTGCTGACCTCACAATTGTACGTCCACTGCAAGTTGCTGTCTGCTGCCTTCTCCCTCCCACTGACCACTCTCCACTCCCTGCCATCCATCACTCTTTGCTACCTCTACTTTCTGCTCTCTATTCTCCTCATTCCAATCCTTTCCATTGCCTACTCTCCACATCTGTCAGTTTTCTCCTCCTCACTCATCTCTCTCTGCTTTCCACCTATCCACTCCACCCTCTCCTCTTTGGCCTATCACCTTCATCCCCTCCCCCACTCACCCATTGTACTCTGTGCTACTTTCCCCCCACCCCCACCCTCCTCTAGCTTATCTCTCCACGCTTCAGGCTCACTGCCTTTATTCCTGATGAAGGGCTTTTGCTCGAAACGTCGATTTTGCTGCACTTTGGATGCTGCCTGAACTGCTGTGCTCTTTCAGCACCACTAATCCAGAAAATGCCTCTTCTCTCCACTTCCTGATATCTGGTGCCCATCCTGCCCATTTTCCTTTCTCCATCCATTGTTGTCTATTGTCTGTTTCCCACCATCAGATACCTCGTTCCTTTGTCTTCACTCCCTGGCAACATATTTCCCTTTCCCTCTCCCATTGCTAACTTTGCTGCTCTCTCTGATCTTGTCCTCTCCTGCTCTTTCTGGCACCTTCACTGCCTTTGCCGCTGCTGCTTCTTCATTCCTGCTCTTTCCACTACGTCCTCCTACTCTCTCTGCTGCTTTCTCCCACTCTCTTCTCTGTTCTGTCCTACCTCCTCCCACTTCTTCCACTCCTGGCTTTGCCACCCTCTCTTGTTCTCTTCAACACTCCTTTGTCACATTTTGTCTTTCTCTCTCTTACATCATCCTGCTTCCCAAAAATTGAAATTCAGAAATCCTTCTGGCTCATTTTTGGTTTATAAATGAAAAAAAAGCAATGGACTGATATCCATTTTATCAGCACTTTTGTACATGTTTCTTATCCTTTTGGAAGGAATGTTAGCTGAATTTTCTAAGCCTGAAAGCACACCACATAAAGGATTGTGTTTCTCTCTGTTGGAAAGTGTCAGTTCCATATGGCCCTCATCCCTGTGCTGGAGTATTAGGGAGTGCTGAAGTCAGCTCCTGGCACTTTTCTTTAGCTTAACTTCCAAACACAATATGGGTATTTAAATAAAAAAAACACATCTTTGTACTGCTGTTATCAAGGCTACAAGAATATAATACAAGGAATGAAGCTGTACGCATGTGTGCGGTCTTTTCTTGTGGTTGACTTTGGAAAGCTTATTATGTACTATTTGTTACCATGCATCACTGGAGTTTTGTTGCTACTTCTTGCACTGACATAAGAATCTCCCATTTAAATTCCAAATTAAAGTGCAATCAATGTGACCAATTTCAGACCATTGCACAGTTCAGCCCATATTGATTAAGGTGTCAATTTTAAAATCGCTTTATAATGACATTCCTCCATCATAAGGTCAGAAGTAGGGATGTCCGCTGATGATTGCACAATGTTCTGCACCATTCCCGTATCCTCAGATACTGAAGCAGTTGAAATGCAACAAGATCCAAGGCTTGGGTTGATAAGTGCCAAGTAACATTCACACCACAAAAATGTCAGGCGATGACTAAGAGACAATCTAACCACCTCCCCATGTCATTCAATGGCATTACCATCACTGAATCCCCCACAATCAACATCCTGGGGGTTTCCATTGACCAAAAGCTCAACTAAATTTGCCATGTAAATGCAGTGGCTCCAAGAGTAGGTCAGAGGCTAAGATACTGTTGAGAAACTCACCTCCTGACTCCCTAAAGCCTGTCCACAATCTACAAGGTGCAAGCCAGGAGTGTGATGGAATATTGCCTACTTCCTGGATGAGTGCAGCTCTAACAAGCTTGATACTGTCCAGGACAAAGCAGCCCACTTGATTGGCACCACATCCACAGCATAAGAAATAGGAGGAGGAGGAGGAGGAGGTCATCTGGCCCTTTGATCCTGCTCCACCATTGAATAAGATCATGGCAGATCTTTTCATGGCCTCAGTTCCACTTACCTGCCCTCTCCCCATACCCCTTTTATTCCTTTACTGTTCAAAACATTATCTATCTTAGCTTTAAAAACATTCAATGATGAAGCGTCAACTACTTCACTGGGTATGGATTTCCACAGATTCACAACACTCTGGGTGAACAAGTTCCTTCTCAATTCAGTATGAAATCTGCTCCCCCTAACTTTGAGACTATGCCATCTTGTCCTAGTTTCACCCACCAGTGGAAACATCCTCTTTACTTCTATCTTGTCTATTCCCTTCATAATTTTAGATGTTTCTATTAGATACCCCCTCATTCTTCTAAATTCCTGTGCATATAATCCCAGTTTCCTCAGTGTTTCCTCATAAGCCAATCCCCTCAACTCGGAATCAACCTAGTGAACATTCTCTGCACCCTCTCTAGTGCCAGTATATCCTTTCTCAAGTAAGGAGATCAAAACTGCATGCAGTGCTCCAGGTGTGACCTCACCAGCACTCTATACAGTTGCAACATAACCTCCCTGCATTTAAACTCAATCCCTTTAGCAATGAAGGACAAAATTCCATTTACCTTCTGAATTACCTCTTGCACCTGCAGACCAACCTTTTGTGATTCATTCTCAAGGTCACCCAGGTCCCTTTCTACTGCAGCATGCTGCAACTTGTTACCATTCAAATAATAGTCCTTTTAATGGTCATTCCTACTGAAATAAATGACTTCACATTTATTATCACTGTACTCCATCTGCCAGATTTTTTCCCCACTCACATGAACTATCTATGTCCTCTGCAAAGTTTCACAGTCCTCTGCACACTTTGCTCTACCACTCATCTTAGCATCATCTGCAAACTTTGACACACTGCACGTGGTCCACAACTCTAAATCATCGACGTAAATTGTGAATAATTGCAGACCCAACACTGATCCCTGAGGCACTGATCGCCAATCAGAAAAGCACTAATTTATCCGCACTATTTGCTTCCTGTTAGTTAGTCCACTGTCCATGCTAATATATTACTTGTAATGCCATGTATCTATATCTAATGCAACAGGCTTTTGTGCAGCACATTATTGAATGCTTTTTGGAAATCTAGACACACCACATCTAATGGGTCCCCTTTGTCCATTGTGCTTGTAATGTCTTCATAGAATTCCAGTAGATTAGTTAGCATGACCTGCCTTTCATGAACCCATGCTGCCCAATGGGACAATTTTTATCGAGATGTCTTGCTAATTCTTCCTTGACTTTAGATTTAAGCATTTTCTTCACTACAGAAGTTAAGATAACCGATCCATAATTCCCCATCTTTAGTCTACCTCCTTTTTTAAACGGTGGCATCACATTTGCTGTTTTCTAATCTGCTGAAATTGCCCCAGAGTCCAGTGAATTTTTGCAAATTACCACAAGTGCATTTGCTATTTCTCACGCCATCTCTTTTAGTGTCCAGGGATGTATTCCATCAGGGCCAGGAGACTTGTCTACCTTTAGCTCCATTAGCTTGCTCAACACTACCTCTTTCATGATAATGACTGTTTCTAGCTCCTCACCTTCCTTTCATTTCCTTGTCAATTACTGGCATGTTACTTGTGTCCTCCACTGTGAAGACTGACACAGAACATCTGTTCAAAGCCTCAGCCATTTCCTGATATCTTATTACTAAATCCCCCTTCTCATCCTGTAAAGGACCAATGTTTGCCATAGCCACTCTTTTTCATTTTACATATTTATGGAAACGTTTGCTATCGGTCTTTATTTACTGAGCTAGTTTACTCTCATAATCTATCTTGCTTTTCTTTAAAGCTTTTTTAGTGTCTTTCTGTTGACCTTTAAAGTCTTCCCTATCATCTAATTTCCTGCTGGTGTTTGCCACTTCATACACCTTGTTTAATTTGATAGCCCCCCTTATTTCCTTAGACATTCACTGGTATATACTTTTGCTGGGCACTTTGAAAAATTGTTTTGAAAGTCCTCCACTGTTGGTCTACTATCCCACCATAAGGTCTTTGCTTCCAGTCTACTTTCACAAGCATCCCACCCTCCACCATTCGTGCTCAGTAGCAGCAGTATGTACTATCTATAAGATGTACTGCAGAAATTCACCAAGGCTCCTGAGATGACTTCCAAACCATGACCACTTCCGTCTAGATGGACAAGGGTAGCAAATGCATGAAATCACCACCGCCTGCTGATTTGGAAAATATATTGCCATTCCTTCAGTGTTGCTGAGTCAAAATTCTGAAATCCTTCACCAATGGCATTTTGGGTCTATTTATAACATATGGACTATGGAGTTTCAAGAAGGCAGCTAACCAGCACCATCACCACCATCACAAGGGTAACCAAGCACAGGCAGTAAATGCTGGTCAGCTAGTGATGTTCATGTCCCATTGAGAGAATTTTTAAAAAAAATTTAAAAAAGCTCAAAGGTAGAAGGTGGAGGGAAGTTTTTCAGACTGGAGGCCTGTGACCAGTGGAGTGCCACAAGGATCGGTGCTGGGCCCTCTACTTTTTGTCGTTTACATAAATGATTTGGATGCGAGCATAAGAGGTAGAGTTAGTAAGTTTGAGATGACACTAAAATTGGAGGGGTAGTGGACAGCAAAGAGGGTTACCTCAGTTTATAACAGGATTTGGACCAGATGGGCCAATGGGCTGAGAAGTGGCAGATGGAGTTTAATTCAGATAAATGCGAGGTGCTGCATTTTGGGAAAGCAAATCTTAGCAGGACTTATGCACTTAATGTTAAGGTCCCAGGGAGTGTTGCTGAACAAAGAGACCTTGGAGTGCAGGTTCATAGCTCCTTGAAAGTGGAGTCGCAGGTAGATAGGATAATGAAGAAGACATTTGGTATGCTTTCCTTTATTGGTCAGAGTATTGAGTACAGGAGTTGTGAGGTCATGTTGTGGCTGTACAGGACATTGGTTAGGCCACTGTTGGAATATTGTGTGCAATTCTGGTCTCCTTCTTATTGGATGTTGTGAAACTTGAAAGGGTTCAGAAAAGATTTACAAGGATGTTGCCAGGGTTGGAGGATCTGAGCTACAGGGAGAGGCTGAACAGGCTGCACCTGTTTTCCCTGGAGCATTGGAGGCTGAGGGGTGATCGTACAGAGGTTTACAAAATTATGAGGGGCATCGATAGGATGAATAAGCAAAGTCTTTTCCCTGGAGTCGGGGAGTCCAGAACTAGAGGGCATAGGTTTAGGGTGAGAGGGGAAAGATATAAAAGAGACCTAAGGGGCAATTTTTTCACGCCGAGGGTGGTACGTGTATGGAATAAGCTGCCAGAGGATGTGGTGGAGGCTGGTACAATTGCAACATTTATAGAGAGAGTCATAGAGATATACAGCATGGAAACAGACCCTTCGGTCCAACCCGTCCATGCCGACCAGATATCCCAACCCACTAGTCCCATCTGCCTGCACCCGGCCCATATCCCTCCAAACCCTTCATATTCATATACCCATCCAAATGCCTCTTAAGTGTTGCAATTGTACCAGCCTCCATCACATCCTCTGGCAGCTCATTCCATACATGTACCACCCTCAGTGTGAAAAAGTTGCCCCATAGATCTCTTTTATATCTTTCCCCTCTCACCCTAAACCTATGCCCTCTAGTTCTGGACTCCCCGATCCCAAGGAAAAGACTTTGTCTATTTATCCTATCCACTCCCTAGGACCTTACCATTAAGTTAAGAGGCATTTGGATGAGTATAAGAATAGGAAGGGTTTGGAGGGATATGGGCCGGGTGCAGGCAGATGGGACTAGATTGGGTTGGGATATCTGGTTGGCATGGACGGGTTGGACCGAAGGGTCTGTTTCCATGCTGTACATCTCTATGACTCTATAATGGGCTACAAGACTGATTCCAAGGAAACCAAGCAACATCATCTTATTGAATGTGGATTCCTATTCAAGTGAATGTCACACTCTGAGAAGTGATCACACTTTGGCTTCTGTGCCTTAAGACAGAAAAGGGAATAGATGACTGCCAGGCAGTTCAAGAGAAATAGGCAGTTTGCTCAAGGATGTGTGGTAGAACCACATTTGTGGTGCTTTGAATGGCTTGGCTATACAGGAGGAGAGGAGAAAGAATAGAAGAGCAATAATATATTTAGGACTGGATGAAATGCCTGAAAGGATATTGAAGAAGTGAGATTTGAAGTTGCAGATGCACTGGCAATTATCTTTGTCTTACCTACTCTCTGCATAAATGCCAGAGGTCTGGACAATTGCCGATATTGTGCCCTTGTTCAAAAACAATTGTAAAGATAAACCCATCAATTACATACCAGACAGTTTAAATTCAGTGGTGGGCAAGCGTCTAGGGGCAGCTTTTCACAATAGAATTAATTGCCTCATGGAAAAATTGTGGAAAGAAAGAAAGTGCCAGCAACTTGCTTCTGTAGAGGTTAGAGAAGATAAAGGTAATACGATTGATATGGTGTGCATAGATCTTGAAACAGTGTCACACAATAGTGTGAGAGACGCTCATGAAATAAAAGGAACTGTAACACCATAGATACAAAATTGCATGAGTAATAGGAAACAGACATTAAGGGTCAATGAATATTTTTCAGGTTGGGCAAAAGTTAGTGCTGGAGTTACCCAGGGGTTCAGTATTTTTGACCCTTGCTTTTCCTGACACTTGTATATATTAATAATCTAGATCTGACTGTGCAGGTCACCATTTTGAAGTTTGCAGATAAGATGAATTGCAGAATCTGGAAAAGTCAGAATAGCCCTTGCCTTAGACCAGACAATTTGAAATGGCAAGATTTTGGAGGTAATCTCAGGGGTTTGTAATGAGTAAACCTGACTGAGGACAAAATTGTAGAGAAGTCAGAGGTGAGTTGGCGGGCCTAGTTTAGCTAATTTGATTATTTTCTATACAATGAAATTGAAAACTGTGTTGCTGGAAAAGCGCAGCAGGTCAGGCAGCATCCAAGGAGCAGGAGAATCGGTGTTTCGGGCATAAGCCCTGAAGAAGGCGATTCTCCTGCTCCTTGGATGCTGCCTGACCTGCTGCGCTTTTCTAGCAACACATTTTTCAGCTCTGATCTCCAGCATCTGCAGTCCTCACTTTTTCCTATAAAATTATATTGTTTGGTTAATTATACTTCTGCTTCCTTAAAGCTTCTCTGTACATAGTCACAGGATTTAGACTTTAGTATTTACATGTGCTTTTTAATTGACATGGACTTCTAATGGGCACAAGCAAGGTGGGTAGTTTGATGCATCATATTGATTTTTATCTTTTGATACTAAAGTTATAAAATTGTTTAATTGTGTACGTTAATAAATTATAGCCATATTATTCAGCAAATTTAAAGTATAAATTAATATCTGTGACAATGTTGATATACTATAAATAGTTTAGAATATTAATCATGTGTTGCAACACTTAGATTCTGTATAAGTGTCACACACACACACACACACACACACACACACACACACACACACACACACACACACACACACACACACACACACACACACACACACACACACACACACACACACACACACACAACACACTTTTAGTGTTTGTGGTGATACTTCCATTGTAGCAGCTTCGAGTTTAATTCTACATCAGCTCCTGATCTTAGATTAATGTTTATAGAGTGTGAGGCTGAGCTGGCTGCAAGTTCTGATCCAAGATCAGAAACAAAAGAATTCTTTGCACATGTGCACATATGTTTCAGGTAGCTAATTGTGAAACAGGTGGGATCATCCACCCACTTACTCCTGGTGTTCAAGTTGAAAAACTTAAGTTCATAAAATCCCCAGATGACTTTGCATTGGACTTATACTTTCCTATAGTTGAAGCCAACTTTAAGTGTAGAAATTATCCATTGACGATATGTGGCTGCTAAACCTGCTTTTGGCCTACGTCATGTGATTAGCCCTGTTCTGATTGGTACCACATTCTAAGTTGTGTCTGGTACAGTGTTTCGAATCACTGCATTGAACTTGGTCTAGTCTTCTGGTTTGATGACGATGAAGTAATCGGGTGAGTGCCAGACCATGGACTGTGGTCTGGCTTTGGCTTTGCTGCATATGGTGAATAATTTCCAGTGCTAAAATGCTTGTCAGTATTTATAATGAAGGGCAGTGGCTGATTTTAATTCAAAAATACAAAAAGGTGAAATTGTTAAGGTGCTGCATTGGCTATTATGGCCTTGGTTCGGTTATGAGGCAAAGGATCGGTAACGGATGCCCAGATAAGGTCCAGGTGGAGCAAATGTATGTGAGGCCTTCGTCACTGAATAGGTTGGAACTGTGCTGCCCACAACCAAATACTCTTCTGATTGTTCACTGTCCATGTTTATGTGAAAAGTGGCCACTGGGTGCCTTGGAATTGTAGATGCCTTTAGGAGAGGTAATTAGGGAAGGCAGTGAGATAATGTATAGTATAGGATGTAATTGAACTGTATTAATGCAACAAGTGTGTTAGTTCAGGAGCAGCCCGTTTCCCAGTTTTTGTACTGGACCCCTATGTAATTTGTAGTATTACAGTCTGAAATGCATGACTGGGCTGGCTGGAGGTTAAGGTTAAAAGGATGCTTGTGTATCTTTAAAAGCGGCAGCTTATGTGGTTAGAGCTTGGCACGGGGTTCCTCTTCTCTCTGCTCGAAGCAGCTTCTTCCTGTTTCTTTCAGTTTTGTGGTGTGGACAAAGCACAAAGAAGTCAACTTGCAGGCAGGCTTGAGCTCGCTGCTTGAACTTTTCTTGTCTGTATCAGATATACTTTAATTCCTGCATTTGTGATGTTGTGTTTATTAAGCAAGTCTATTAATTCTAGCTACAACTTACAATCTAATTTTACATGCTTGGCCCCCTGGTCCCTTTTACAATAAGAACTGATTCAAGCAGAAGCAGTTTTGTAATTTCTTAAATAATATGCACCAAAATCCACCCCACTTGTAATCCAGCACAATTCTACTATCTTGCTAAAATCAAGCAGTTGTAAATGGAATTCCTCATTAATTTTACACTTGCCAGACCTTTGCCAATGACGGGATGGTTAGCACAGACCATAGGTGATGTTACTAGCCTGAATGGGAAAGCTTAAACACTTGATCCACTGATAGGCGTGAAAAATACCTTAGAGCATTACCAGTGAAGGTGAGTTTGCAATTGTCACTTCTGGCATCAGTGTTTTCAGAGGATTTTGGTGGGCACTTTTTAGTCAGTGTTTCGGTTATCTGAAATAATGATGTTAATTAGTTAAGGGGGGTAATTTGTTCTAGTTTGCTTTTGACTGAAGTTTGAGCTGTATTTTTGAATATTTCCTGCTATGGCTTATTTTCTTTGACATTTAATTTTTTCAACTCTCTATTTGTTTCTATAGTCTTCTTTCCTAAACTGACCACTTTGTTTTCTCACTTCGCTCAGCCTCTTGCAAAAGATTGTGGTACTGAGGTGAGGGAAGAGGGACCTTTAAAAGAAAAAGACTGACTGTAGCTTCCTTCCACTAGCAGTGAGTTATTAAAGTCTATATTTAAGACATAAATTTAGAGGATTTTGCACTATGATTGCAGGGCGCTGTGTTTGAATCCATCCAGAAGATTTGTCAACGCTCATTCCCATTACCAATGCACACTAAATCCAACTTTTATTTTGTAGTATTTATTGCAAATTTTGAGAACTGAAGATGTGATTCAGAGGTCACCTAGTTTATTTCACATCACAGACTGCAATTAGGATAAACAGAACTTTGTACATCGCCATAGTCCCAGAGGACCGTTAGAGAGAGACAACTGGTGGTGAATTTAATCTGAGAGTCACCATGCCTCAGGTGATGGGCAAGGTTGAGAAAGCAGGTTTTTCAATGGTGTGGAAATTGAACTCATGTTGTTGATGTCATTCTATATTGCAAGTCAGCTATCCAGCTAAATAAGGTAACCGATCTCCAAACAGATTTTACAAAACGGATAAGAAGTACAGTTTGATTCCTTCTTGAGGGTAATTACATTACCTCCCAAAAATAGTGATTTTTGATTTTAATTTCCTTCCTGATTTCTCTCAGAAACCTGCAATCAATGTATGGGGTGGGGGGAGCGGGGGAGGGGAAAACACATTCATGGTTCTTATCTCCCGTCACTGTCAGACTGTGCCTGATGTTTACATGATAAATTCCCTTCCACTATTTCTGTCTTTTTGTGTAGAAACCTCTGCTCTACATATTTCCCTTTCTAACATAATTGATTGAAATGAGGATTTGAATTTGGTGAGTGATTAAAATCAGGAGTTGTAAAATGATAGCTTAAGTCATGAATCCACCATGCGCGACTTGCCCGGAAATGATAAAATGATTGGTCAGTCAAGCATTCAGTGCTGCTCATGGTATTTGTTACAGGCATATCCTGCCTGTTGCTCTGACTGGTAGTGATATAATTCATTAGATGCCCATGCATAGAATGTGGCTGCATTCAAGATGTAATCTTGTGATTAGTGAAGTGGAAAACTAGTAATTAGCTGTTTCTGCTCAGAGCATACCTCATCAAGAGGGAAGACCATTGCAGTTACAATTGTTAACCTTATATTTATACCTCACTGCTCGTTCCCAATTTTGGTGATTTGCATGAACTCTTACGTTGATGTCACCGAGAGTATTTAACTTGTCTGATTTTGGCAGAGTAGCAGTTAAGGGGTGAAAGGTATTATACAATTTATCTTTTTGACCTTATCCTTGGATGCTGCCTGACCTGCTGCGCTTTTCCAGCAACACATTTTCAGTTCAGAGTTCGTCATAGTAGGGCATACCTAATGTTTATCAGTTGCCATACAGAGACATATAAGCATCCTCAGATTATCTTTAACAGCTTAGAGAAGACAAGTAAAACCTGGACCAGCTGTTTGTCTCTGCGATAAGCATTCCAAAAGAATACAAAGCCTGCACCAAACTTTTTGCGTCATTCATGGGATATAGGCGTTGCAGGCTGGGCTACCATTGATTACCCACTCCTAGTTGCCATTGAGAAAGTGTGCTGCTGCAGTCCCTTTGCTGTAAGTAGACTCATAATGCTGTTACGAATGGAGTTCCAGGACACTGAAGGAATGGTGATAAATTTCCAAGTCAGGATGATGAGTTGCTTGGAGAGAGTCTTGCAGGCAGTGGTGATCCTAACTGTCTGCAGGCTCATGGATGGTAGTAATGGTGGTGGATTAAGAACCCGCTTTGTATGGAACCTTCATAAATTGCTGCAGTGGTAGATGGTACACACTGCTGCTACCAGCAACATCCCTATGTCTGACCTTATGATGAAGGAAAAGTCATCGATGAAGAAGCTGAAGATGGTTAGGCCTCGGCCACTTTCCTAAGAAACAAGTGTGGTTCTTGTGTCCCTATCTTTGAGCCAGGAGACCAGAATTTAAGACCCACCTGCTTCAGAGTTGTGTAATAACATTTCTAAATAGGTTGATTAGAAAATATCTCCCCCCTAAGGAACTCTTGCAGCTGTAACCTTGAGCTGAAATGCCTGATGTCTAACAGCTGTAACAATATTTCTTAGGCATGACCAGCAGAGAGGTTCCCCGATTCCCATTGACTCTCATTTTCCTAGGGCTCCTTGATGCCACACTTGGTCAATTGAAGCCTTGGTGTCGAGGACCTCCTCCCACTTCACCTCTGGAATTCAGCTGTTCTGTCCTTGTTTGAACCAAAGTTGTAACGAGTGGCCCGTTGGAGCCCAAGCCAAGCATCAGCGAGCAGTTTATTACTAAGTAAGTGCTGCTTGATAACATGGTTAATGACCTCTTCCATGTCTTTACCAGGGATCAATAGTCGACTGATAGGACAGTAATTGGCTAAGTTGTATTTGTCAAGCTAATAGTGAGCAGGAAGTACATGAGCAATTTTCTTCTTTTTGGGGCAATGCCAGTGTTGTAGCTGTACTACAACAGCTTGGCTAGAAGTGTGGCAAGTTCTGGAGTACAAATATCCAGTGCTATTGCTGGAAAATTGTCAGGGTGCGTAGCCCTTGAGTATGGAGTGCCTTCTGCCATTTCTTAATATCACGTGGAGTGAATCAATTTGTCTGAAGATTGAAATCTGTGATGCTGTGACTCTCTGAAGGATGGTAAGGTGGAGCATCCAAACACCACTTATGGCTGAAAATTGTTACAATTTTTTTAATCTTATCTTTTACATTAATCTATTGGGCTCTGTTATTACTGAGCATGGAGATATTTGTGGAGTCACCTCCTCCAGTGACTTGTTTATTGTCTATCACCATTTGTGTCTGGATGTGCCAGGACTGCAGAGTTTAGATCTAATTGTTTTTGAGATTATAGTTATCAGGTAATTTAGCCCTGCCTATTACTTGCTGCATACGGTGATAACCTTGCAAGAAGTCCTGTGTTGTAGCTTCCTGGGTTGACATCTCATTTTTAGATGTGCTTTGATTTGTTCCTGCCATCTGCACTCTTTATTGGGCCAGGGTTAGTCACCTGACTTCATAGTAATGGTGGAGTGGGGGATGTACAGGACAATAAATTTGCACATTGTGACCAGTGTCATACTCTCATGATACAGGAGAGGCCATTTAGGCTTGTGTTAAGGAAAGATTTCTTCTTTCAGAGGACAGTGAACCTGTGGAATTCTCTACCACAAAGTACTGTGGAGGGCATGTTACTGAATATATTCAAGAGATGGATACCTTTTTAGATATTGGAAGGGCATCAAGTGTTATGAGGTGCAAGTAAACATGTGGCATTGAGATAGAGCATCAGCTGTTAAATATCTGAGTAGACATGAAAAGCTGAATGCCTATTCCTTCTCTTTGTTTGTATGTTTCTATGGATAATAATACAATTCTGCAGCTGTTTATGTTCCACAGCATGTGATAGATGCCTGTCGAGTTGCTAAATCTGTTTGAATTCTGCCACATTTAACACAGTGAGAGTGCCACACATTATGCTGGAGAGTATTCACAATGTAAAGTCAAAACTTCACCTCAGCAAACTGTGTAGTGGTCATTCCCACTGATACTGTTATAGAGTTGTACAGCACAGCAACAGACCTTTCCATCCAACTTACCCATGCCGATTAGACATCCCAATCTGACCTAGTTCCATGTGGCCCATATCTCTCAAACCCCTTTCTATTCATGTACCCATATAGATGCCTTTTAAATGTTGTAATTGTGTTAGACTCCACCACTTCCTCTGTCAGCGCATTCCATATACACAGTGCCCTCTGCATGAAAACATTATCCGTTAGGTCTCATTTAAATCTTTTGCCTCTCACCTTAAACCTATGTCCTTTAGTTTTGGGCTTCCCTATCCTGGGAAAAAGACCTCGCCAATTTACCCCATTCATGCCCATCATTATTTTATAAACCTCTATAACGTCACCCCTCAGCTTCCAATGCTCTAGGGAAAATAGCTCCAGCCTATAGCTCAAACCCTCCAACCCTGGCAATATCCTTATAAATCTTTTCTGATGCCATTCAAGTTTAACAGCATCTTTCCACATTAGGAATTGAGCGCAGTATTCCAAAAATAGCCAAACCAATGTCCTGCACAGCCCAAACATGACGTCACAACTCCTCTACTCAGTGCACTGACCAATAAAGGCAAGTGTACCAAATGTCATCTTCACCATCCTGTCTACCTGTGACTCCATTTTCAAGGAACTATGAGCCTGCACCCAGGTTCATTTGTTTTTGTCAATGCCTTTAGTGCTCTACTATTAAGTGTATAAGCCTGCCCTGATCATCCGATCAAGGTCCCATTGTACGCTGAGGTAACCTTCACTGTCACGGACAGATGCATCTGTGGCATGCATCTTGGGGAGGATGAAGTCAAGTTTGTTTTTATCGTTGTTGATTCCTTCACTACAGCTAGCAGCTGTGTTCTGTTGTTCTTGACCAGCTTGGTCACTAGTGCTACCACTGAGCCATTTATCGTAATAGACATAAAAGATCCTTCAGTCAGTGTATATTCTATCCTCTTGCTGCCTTCCATGCTTTCTGTTCACCTTCAGGCAATACTGAGTTCATCATTTCGGTAGGCATGGGTCAGTGGTCCTGTAGTGATATGAACGAGCTCAGCCAAGTGTAGGAAATGAGTTTCCTGACTGGGGCTATTAATCTGGTCCAAACAGGGAGTCCTCGCTGTTAGATCTAAACAAGAGTGTCAAGGGTTTTATTCACTGTAGGAGCTGGTTCTGTGCTAGCTGGGTCAATGTCATGTACTATGCACATGTAAATAGAGGGTGACTTGGTGATGAGATAGTGGCCTCCATGGAGCTATTTCAGGTGCATAATCAAGAAGTTTCCTTGTGCTTGTTTGACCTCATGCCATCGGACGACTTGGGGTTCAAAGTTAATACTGAGCAGTCAAGTTGCTATTGTTGTTTCTGGTGGTAGGTTGATGCCATTGGTCTGTCTAATTTTATTCCTTTTTAGCCCTTGATTCTATCTTGAAAGTGGAATGTATTTCCTTGAATCAAACAGATTTGTGGACATTGGGGTAAACAAGAAAATATAATCACGAGATGTTTCTGTAACAAATGCCATTTAGCATTGATTTTATATCTGTATCACTCGAGAGTTTGATATTTTTATCTGAATCAATTTATCCAAACAGCTGCTGTTTAACTTTATCTTGCAACAGATGATCAGTACTTGCTATCACATGTTACTTGTAAGCCAGCCAATTATAGTGTGATGTATTTTACTATATCGCAGAATGGAACTGAAATGCAAGTTTAGTCAAACATGGCACAATTTTTGACTTTTATCTAAGATCAATCTAGATTTGACCTTTTAATGTTTCCTATATATTGACCACTTAAAATATAGCTTGTAAATGCCATTGTCATTGCTGTTTCTCAAAGGCTGTCAAATGTGCATTTCACCGAGAAAGGACCAGTACTGTGTGCCATTCTCCTTTTCACTTAGTGGTAGTCATACTTGGCTCACTGTGTGATGTTCAGATTAAATTTTGTTTCCTGTGGGGTTCTCCCAAATCAGTTCCTGGAACACATTTGTATACTCATATTTTTTTCCAAGTTCTCAATGCTTTCATGCTCCCCAAAATATTGGGCCATTCAGAATAGGGAGCTAAACTGTTAATTTGTGACAGTTTTGTATCAAAATAAAAGATTACCAGATGAAAATGTTGTTTAAATTGGGTATCAGTTTTCTGGTTGATGCTTTTGATTGCGGAGTGTCCAAAATCATAAAAGCAAATTCTGTGGATGCCGGAAATCTGAAATAAAAACAAAAAATAACAAAGAACTCTGTAGGTCAGAGAGCGTCTCCAGTTAATGTTTCGAGTCCAGTCTGACTTTTCTTCAGAACCAGTTCCTGAAGAATCATATTGTATTCATTGGAACATGAGAACATAAGAAATACGAGCAAGAATAGACCATCTGACCCTTGGAGCCTGCTCAGCCATTCAACAAGATTATAGCTGATCTTTTCATGGACTCCGCTCCACTTACTCACTCACTCATCATAACCCTTAATTCCTTTACTGTTGAAAAATCTATCTTTGCCTGAAGAACATTCAATGAGGTAGCCTTAACTGCTTCGCTAAGCAGAAAATTCCACAGATTCATACCCCTTTGGATGAAGAAGTCCCTCCTCAACTCATTCCTAAATTGGTTTCCCCTTATTTTGAGGCTATGCTCCTCAGTTCTAGTTTCACTCACCAGTGGAAATAACCTCCATGCTTTTATCCTATTTCATTCACTTCATAAGTTTATATGTTTCTGTAGGAAAGCTCCTCATTCTTCTAGATTCCAATGAGTGTAGTCCCAGTCTACTGAATCTCTCTCCATCAGGCAATTCTGAAATCAACCTTGCGGACTTTCTCTGCGCCCCCCTCCAGTGCCAGTATATACTTTATCAAGTAAGGAGATCAAAATTGTACACTCCTCTGCATGGCCTCGCCAACACCCTGTATAGCTGCAACATAACCTCCCTTTTTTTAACCTCCATCCCTCTAGCAATGAAAGACAATATTCCATTTACGTTAATTACCCGCTGCATCTGCAAACCAGCTTGTTGTGATTCATGTACAAGGATGCCTAGATGTCTCTGCACAGCAACATGCTGCAATTTTTCACCATTTAAATAATAATGTATTTTGCTGTTATCCATACCAAAATGGATGACGTCATATTTACCAACATGGTACTCTTGCCAGACCCTTGCCCACTCCTTTAACCTATCTATGTCAGCTTGAGTTACATCAAAGCTGTGTGTCAGTCATCTCATTTCAGGAAATCAGTACAGGAATCCCTTGGTATAGTATCGTAGTCCCAATTGTTTTAAGCTGTTTCATCAATTACCTTTACTTTATCATCATAAAGTCAGAAGTGGGGATATTTATGTGTTACACAATATCCAACACAATTCCAACTCCCCAATACTGAAGCAACCCGTGTCCATATGCAGCAAGTCCCTGACTGCTTTCAGACTTGAGCTGTTAAGTGGCAAGTAATATTCAGGCCGAGCAAGTGTCCAGAAATCACTGTCTCCAACACAAGACAGTCTAACAGTCTAACACAAGGCAGTCTGTATCGTCTGACATTTACTAGACTTACCATTGGTGGGTCCCACACTGGGTTGCTATTGACCAGAAACTGAACTAGATGAGCAGTCTGGTTATGAGGATAGGTCAGATGCTGGGAATTCTTTGTGGTAAGTCTCCTTCTGACTCCCAAATCCTGACCGCCAGCTTCAGGGCATAAATGGGAAGCGTGATGGAACACTTACCACTTGCTCAGATAATTGTACCTTCAACACTCAAAAAAGCTTGACACCTTAGTGGACAAAGTAGCCGCTTGATTAGCACTCCAGCAACCATGTTAAGCATTCACTCCCTGTACTAATATACAGTGGCAGCAGTATGTGCTACCTATAAGATGCAAAGCAGAAACCCTAATCAGAGCAGCAAAGGCATGTTACCACCTTCAAGTTCCTCTAAAACCACACCCTCCTGAATTGGAAGTATATCACTGTTGCTTTATCAAAACCTTGACTTCCTAGTAGCGTTGTGGGTGTACCTCCATCACTTGGATTACAGCAGTTGAAGTCGGTGGCTTATTACCACCACCACCTCCTTCTCAAGGGCAATTACAAATGGGCAACAATTGATGGTCGTGCCAGAGACACCTACATCTCATGAATGAAAACAGTGGTGTTGCTTCTAAACAGAATTGGCTTATTATTTCAATGTAACTAGAAAACAGTTTCTCATAGCAGCACACTTTGAAGTAAATTGCTCTACACGTTGTTTTCTTCACATTGAAGCACAAAAAATGCAAGTTTGTCACCATTCTTTTAAATTCTTAAGTGATCACATTTGTTTGGAAAATTCTAGCTTCACAATAAAAAAACTCTTCAAAGATAACTTCGAGCTTTTTAACTAATGCACTGCAATTGATTATATTTTTGATTGAAGGAACATGTTCTTTACGGACTCAATATACAGTGTACATTTTGAGACAGTAAGATTGCAAAATACTGTTTTATACTGTGTTCAGGAATTGGGTGGCGAGCAGGTCCGTCTTATCTCATGGATCTATTTAATTTTGCCAGTTTAATTGTAAGGTGGGCAGTTTGATCTGACTTGGCACTAGGCAGCTCTCTGTTTAAAACAAAAGTGGTCAATGGAGCTGGACTTCGTGATGAGTGGAATTCCACTTGTGGCTGCTCTAGATGCCCTGCTATTTATAAATTTAACAAACAACACAATATACCTTATAGACTGCAGGTAACAAGCCAGTGAAACCTGGGCATCAGTATAAGGATATCTGTATTTCAGTAAGGATTTCAGTCAGCTGAGAAAAATATCTTCTTTAAATGTGTTCTTACCTATTTATGTTTCCCTTTGAGCTTTCCTTTTGTAAATGCCAACTTAGGAGTTCAGCCCAGTTGCTACTACACTGGGCCTCCCTCTCCCAGCTACTGTTAGTTCAACTTAAATACCTCCTGATTTGTCAGTTTAGAAAATAGGCCCCAAATACTTTTCCTTCTGCCTCCTTTGACTCAATCCCCTTCGCTGTTCAACTTGTGGTACTTCTGATCTTTTATTCTTCCCTCTAATCTGTTTTACAATTACTCTGTTTTCTAGTCATCGCTTACAGTTGTTCTTGAGCTCCACACTTCCTTGCTGATGTACTCACAGCTGTACAGAATCACTCCAACGCCAATTTGACCTCCCACTTGTTTTCCTAATTTAACAAAAATAGAAATTCAGCAGGTCTGGCAGCATCTTTGGGAAGGAAGCAAAATTCATGTTTCAGT